>NC_057780.1:11427440-11727440 GCF_014825855.1 Bombus pyrosoma
TTTTTTTTTTTTTTTTTTTTTTTTTTTTTTTTTTTTTTTTTTTTTTTTTTTTTTTTTTTGGTTTTTATTCGTACAGAATAAGAATGTTAGAAAGAGGGTCAAATGGTTGACAAAAATATTGTCGGAATGATAAACACGCCATTGGTGGTAAATGTAATCCGTGACACACGTATGTACGTAACGGTGAAAAAGAGGAAAGAAAAACATTGGCCTGGGCGCCATGCAAATTAACATATCTGACCGATAATCCTTGACGGTTCAGTGGCTGCCACCGACATGCATCTTCTACGAAGCCGTTCGAAGAACCTACATCTACTCCTGTCTTTCCCAATTATAACTGATTCCGCACATCTAAATATAATTTCTCATTTATTAACATAAAACTATTATCTTCGATTCTAATCGAAAAGTTTAAAAGTCCTTCCTACGATAAATCATTTATTTTCTTCTTTTCTTCGCTTATCAATTTAATATCGAGATATCGAAACATTTCAGATATTGTTCCATATTCATAATAGAAAAGAAAGTGTGTTCTAACAGAACAATTGTCTGCTCATCTTACAAGCTGTAACGTTAATATTTGTCTCCACATCAATGTAAAGTTCTTGTCTCATAAAATCATGAAAAATTCTCTCGATTATTGCGAATAAAATACAAAGTGAACAGGAATTTCGTTTTTTAAATCGAACGTGAAAATGAACCCCATGGAAAGAGAATGAAAAACGGACAGGTTTTGTTCACGCAAACGCGTAACAGAGAAACTACATGGTGGAGATAGAGCCGGATGAAGGAAGGTATTGCAGGATCTAGATATCCCCTGTTGCCGTACAGTGGCAATCGATATCCAGACATCTATATCGAGCTTGCATCGATTCGTCAGAAGAAGAGACAGCCTGTTACGTTTGTTTCCATCGCTCGTTGCATACGGCTGTCAATACGTATCCTGGGCCGTGGCGCTGGAAAGCCACCGGCCGTTCTCTAAGAACGTTCGATCCACCAACATTTCCATACGCTTTTACGTCGGCCGGTGTTACAATTCCTCGCCTCGTGTTCGCACTGCTCGACCATTGGCTTCACGCCGCGTTGAATTGCAGATAATTTCGTATTTGAAATGTTAACTCGCGGCGATCATCCATGCAAATCGCACCTGATGTTTACGATCGACGTTCAATAGTCCACGTGGAAAGTCCAAGTTCGTTGGAAACTTCGAAACCCATCCAAGACGATTGTTTTCGTTGATACAGCATTTTTATGTGATTTTAAGAGTACGATCTTTCCTTTCCTCTTTCTGGCTTGCGTTCTTCTTATCTCGATCTTCTTCTTTCTATTTTCTTCATTTTATCAACTACCTTGTTATCAACGCATTTTCATACTTTAATACTTTTTCATGCGATGTTAATTAATATGTAACTTCTCGAAAGCTGGTACATGCGGTACTGTCTATTAATCGAGGCGTCAAGAAACCACGTTGGAAAGTACAGAAATGTGGCGAAGCTACAGGAGAAAATATCTCTTTTCTTTTTAGAATTTATCATCTTCTTGCGATTAACCAACTCATAAAAAGAAGATTTTTGTTTCTCGAGTGTATTTGTGTAACGAAACGAAGAAGTTAAAAAGTAGAGTTGATCAGAGTTTGGTTTAAGTTTACATCTTATCGATAATAATAATAATTTCTTCTTCCATTTGCGCGATCCATTTTTCCTTATTTTGCGACTTTTCCGTGTTCCCTCTGCGCTTCTCTTTTTTTCTATTGCCATCGTCAACCGCCGCGTACGACTACACGCAGTCCCCAGTGTCCATTGTCGGCGTAGAAGCTGCAGAGCGGCCGGCACCACGTATTATTATTGCGATAGCAGGAACAATGCAAGTGCTGAGAGGGCGAAAGGGTTGAAGGGTGGCTGCATCGGTATCTCTTCCCGATGATATCATCTGCCATTGCTTCCTTGGGAGAGGACGGTTTTATTTTCTCCGATTTCGACGGTTCCGCGTGATTTGGAGAAGACTTAGCTGATCTCACGAGCAACGATACATTGGAATGAAATTGACATTGCTACTTTCGAAAATATCTTTTACCGATTTGATTCAGTGAAGACCGTGTAATTTTTGTCACGAGCGTCGAATGTTTATTTCATAGCGATAAAGTTGAACGAAACAGCTTTTTGTCCATACGTGATAAAAAAGTTTACTTAATTTTTTATATCGCGACAGTATTTTGTAGTAGCGCCCACATTAAAATATCGTCGCGAATTAAACATTTTGAATTTTGCAGCCCGTCTACGACGAGTATCATCCGAGGATTAATTTCACAGTGAAAGATAAATGATTTACAAAGGAATCCTCACAAAGAATATCTACATTAGATCAACGAGAAGGTTCACCTTCACGACGACAATTCGTGTATCTCAGCGTCCCCTTTTCTTTTCACTTTCCAAAATTTATCCCGACCTCGAACGAGTTTTTATCGTAACCTCGCAAGACGGCGAACGAAAATAAGAAGAAGAGAAGAGACCACGTTCCTTGGACCAAATCCAAAAAGCGAATTCCCCGATATCTGGCAGTCTCTTTGACCGATTCAACTGGCTACACACCATCGTTCTGACAAGCCGCCACACAGAGTGTAGGATAGACAAAAATCCGTGGGCTCCCTCTCTCTCTCTCTCTCTCTCTCTTTCTTTCTCTTCCTCTCGTCCCTTTTCTCTCTTTCGCTCTCCAGAGGTGCGCTATCTCCATGGAGATAGGCGAGGGAAAAACACTCATTTTTATACCGTCAAAATGTGTTATCTTGCCCGTGCGGCTCGTCTCCGCGTCCCTCCCACTCCTCCCCTCTCTTTGCCTTTTTACCTCTTTTTTTTACCCTCCTCCTTTCGGGCTCTGTGTCTCTCCGACACATACACACGTACACCCTGGGGGCGGAATTAACTCGCTAGCAGATATCCACCCTCGAAGCCACTCGCCTCGCCACCATCCCACTGCTCCGCCGCTTCCACCCTCTCGACATTTATATTGTCTGCCGGTCGTCTAGGGGTTGAAAAAAAGTGGCCCGTCCTCTCTTGTCGCCTGGCTGGTAACCGGCTAAGCAAAGGATTCCTTTTTCCAGTTCGACACCTTCGATTAATCTCCGTAGAACGCTAGTTTCGGACAGAAGGGTGAGGGTCGTTCTGTTCTCTTGTTCCCAACTGCTAAACGCCGGCACCAATTCGGCATGTTTGGCTTCGTTACGCTGGAAACTTTTCTATGGCTATTGAATGAGTCTGACTGTTTGGAATTTGGGTTATTGAAACACGCAGGGTAACTCTTTTAGGGATAGTGGAGAAGGAAGAAAGGAAGATTTATTTAGAAATGAGAATTTCTTTATTGTGTTCGTGTATTCCTTTAGATTATTTGTATGTTATTTTATCATCGAAGCGTTTTCTGAAGTGTAATAAATATTTATTTATTGCTGAAATCAGGGGACGAACAACTGGTTTTTTATTGTTGAAGAATCATCGGTTGTTATATAGAGTGTAACTAAGGACAGCGGAGTGTCAAATTCGAATTGCCTGAAAACAATTTTTACTTTCTTCGTTAAAATAATTTACGGATAATTGGAACGTAATCTATTTTTCGATAATTCTTCGCCAGTATTCAATTACCGAAATAGCCACAGTAACGTATGTCATATAATTTACGTAACGTGTTTAATTTTTCACTTAGAATTTACTACTTTTACAGATGTACTTCAAGTCACACTGAGACATACATATGTTACGTTCATTCGATTATCTGTTGTACAAATATTTTTACTTAAACTATGAACGTTTCTTGTGGAAAGCCAGAAACACTGTTGTAGATCCTAGTGGATCGTGGTATTTTAGTTTGCAGCAATATGTCGTTCCTTTCATTCCTGAGTCGTTAGACGCATCGAAAGCTAAAGACTGTTAATATTTTTATAATCGAATTTTTCTTTTCAACCGCGGCACAAATCTTTCGTGGATCAATTATTAATAACAAATTCAAAATAACAAACTATATGTTACTTAATCGTTATTTTCACCAACGTTTAAAGGATTGATCATCCCCCAAATAAATGCTATGCTTTTATCGGAAAAATTCCACTTTTTCTCAAAAATAAAAAGGATGAGTTTTCTGGAATTCGACTATCTCGCTCGCGCATTCTCAGGCTTTGACGCACGCGACGCTCGCAGCTTTATTTCGTGCTTCAATTTCCGTTCGACGTGCGTCACGGTCGACCGGCCACGAAAGCTCTTACACGTTCTGTGTGGCAGGAAGAAGAGGGAAAAGAAAATTCGGTATGGCCAGCGAAAAGCTTGGTCGATTCTCGACGAGCTGCAACCGAAGCCAGCCAGACGTTCATTTAATTATTATCACCCCTAATGAATCTCATTCTCCCTCACCATCCCCCTTTTCGTAATGGATTTCTGCGCCAAGTTCGAATCTCGTCCCTCCTAGTCATGCAGGTTCCTCGTCTTCTGGAAACGTTGTTCCGCGATACGCGGCTTGCCTCGTCTTTGTATACTTTCGAATCTGTGTGATCCGCGAAATGAAGCGACAGGGAAGTTGGTTCCACGCCTCGGGTATCTTCGATCTACGGTTCGTTGACGAAGTTCCAGCGGTCTTTGTGTTTCTGGTTTTTCGTTTGATAACAGCGTTGGATAAGCGAGAGTTAAATGGCTGTTTCGACGGAAATGTTATGGGAAAATTGATGATTGCGATGATTGGGAGGGAGGTTAGCTCGAATGGTGAGGTCGAACAGACTCGTGAGATTATGTGTGTTACGCTGCTACAGGGTCGCGATGAAGGTTCTCTTGAACTTTGTTCGTCGTGATCAGCAGCAACGTTTCTGTCTTTCAAACTTTCCTTTTACAAACCTAATCGTGTTTTATATTGTATTACGATCTTCAAATGCTCGCTAAAATCGCTACCTTATGATTTGTGAAGTTTTGCAATTATTAGAATCAACCCGATACCTCCGATGAAATTGAATTTTGAAAAACTCTTCGTCTCAATTCCAAAATATATAATTACCGATAAATATCTTAGAAATCAAATGGCAGCTGCAAAAATTCTATAAGAAGAAGAGATAAATCTTTCCTGTACTGTATCGTAGGATCAAAAAGATATCACTCCCTTCGCCCAATTACCAGCAGAATCTCGAGTCTCCTCCATCATCCCCCAAACTACAACTTCTTTGGAAATAATGGTTCCGCGACTTTTTGCATGGAAGCTACGACACGGGCAAAAATGAGGGAACCCCGAGGAGTTAAGCGAACGTTAAGAAGCGTGACGCGATGGGTGACGGCTGAAGCGGTGGATAAAAGGAGGGGCGAGGTCGAAAGGGACGAAGAAAGACTCGATTAAACGGCAGGACATGGCCCAAGGCGCTGCTGAACTTTTTAAATACTTTCGAACTTCCTAAGGATGACAAATTGGACGAACCTCAGCGGAGGCTATGGAGGTATCGCGAGTCTTCCTTCTCCGGCGACCGATTAATTTCGTGTCTTCTCTCTTGACTGCTTTAACCACCCTTCCTATGCTCTCTGGTCTCCTTCATTTTGTCATGGGACGAAGAAGGCAATTTGGGTCGCGGGAAACGATAAGACGTTTAATTTCTTCTTCTGTCAAATTTTTGAACAGTGGTTAAGTAATGCGAAAAGACTTATACTTATTTAAAGTTAAGGATACTAAGTACTGAAGACTTTTTCTTTTAGTCTCGTGTTGTTCATACATTCACTGCTGTTGCTTTATTGGACATTTGGAATTGGACAGTTTCTTTCGACGAAGATATATTTAAAAAGAAATTACTCAATTAATCGAGAATTAGTCGACGCTAAAACTACCCTTACGATTGAAGTGACCGATTCGTATCCGATCCAATTTATCATAGAAACTTTATGAATTTATAACAGAATATTTTTTTGTAAAATATATATTTTTCCATTTCGATTCCACGATTTATATCTTTTCCTTGAATGATTCAGGAACAATTTATCATAAGCTGATAAAATGATCTACTTTTTTTTTTTTGTCTCTTCTAATAGAATAGCATGTCGTATGCCAGCTTTGCCACGTTTCGATAGCCGTTTACAGTTGATCGCGATAGCATCAACGCACGCATTATAAATCACGCTGTAGGCACTGTTACCGAGCTACTGAGTTTAACGTTGAAACACGCTCTCAGTTGTATATTACAGATTCTAAATGTTATTAAATATTCAAAGTATAACAGAAAACGGTTATACGTTAAATTCAGTCGGAAATAAATCGTAAGAAATATTACGCATAGAAATGGTATTTTCCATCCCCTCGTCGAACTGGCGCAACAAATTACCAAGTCCATAAAGTCGGAGGAACCAATAACAGGCAGAGAGTGTCGCGACCCGTCGTTGCTCCAACACGCTGTGCAAAACGGGAGATCCATTATTCGCGACTAATCGCTCATGAATCAATAGGCAGCGATCGAGCTCGGTGAAACGAAACAATCACGCAGGTTCGTCGGTGGCAGCCGGGTTCTGTGTTCGAGGGATTAACTCTCACAGATCTGACCTTTCGTTTGCTGCAAACAAGCGTATCTTCCACGAAAACAAAAACCAGCCTCCCACACTCTACACTATCCTATAGCACTCTATACATATACCGTATACGTATATATATATATAGAAATATCGATACCTCGCAGAAAACAACGACGATTTCCATTTAGCAATCGAACGTGGCCGTCTCGTTTTTAGAGGGTAGAATTTAGTCGTTCACGGGCCACCGCCGCGCGAAATCGTTGCCCCGTCGACCATTCGAGAAATCGTGATCCGCGAAATCGACCGATCCATCTGGCGATCGCCAGTTCCTCGTTTAGCTTTCTCCATTCACCGCCTGATCGTCTCTCTTTGTCGTCGTCTTCGTATTCGAAGCCACGAAGGGAACCTCGATGAATACGAACTGTTCCGTGTTATCGACTGGTTGCCGGTTAACTGTAAATTATAATTTAAACCAAGTTATTACTGGCGAAAAACTTTCGCTGTTGGAGCGGGCTTCTTTCCGTTCGCCTCCTACGCGAGACTTATCTCGCGATCTCGCGCTAATCTCGCTGAGTTGCTCGATACTATACGGGATGTCATGCTTAGAATATCATTAATATCTTAACAGAGTAAAGAGAAAGGCTCGGGCAAGCTATTAAACATAGTACATACTATAAATTTCACGTCTTAAGTGTCGATGCACGAAGACCACGGATGAAAAACATAAGTCATACTTCTTGTCTCCGACATTTGATTACACTGTCGAAAGATTAAATTCTTCAAGTCGAAATATATGAACTCCAATATGCGCCATAATCGAAGAGGAGTAAATTGGAGATGCGTAAAATGAGAATAGACCGCGAGTAGGATTATGCGATCGCGTGTCGTTTGGAGGGTGAGTTTAGGTTTCCAGGGTGGACGGTATGCGTACAGTGAGAAGAACGGTGTGGTCGGGAAGTTCAAATAGAAATAGCTATGTTGTTCGTTGAAGGGAAATACCGTTTTATGTCCATATTGGTCATTTTGACCTTCTAAACTTTCAAGTAAAGAAAATAACGCATGAGGAAAATAAATGATAAATTTTCTCTTTATCAAGACCATATAAAATATCTACGTACTTATAAAACTTTTAATCGAGCAGAATAACCAATCCAAAGATATAAATCCTCCACCGAAACAATTCACGATCTCGAACAGTTCCTTCGATATTCCCATAGATCGATTAAAATGAAACACCCAGTACCAGATCGTTGGTCTTTCTTTCAATCCCGATACTTCCCCGTTTCCGTCTTTCACGACTGCCAGATGAGATCTCTGTTTCTCGCGCTCTTGTCTCCCGCCCCTCCATCTGCAGCTTTAGCTGCATATCGAGATGAATCGATGGCTCGACGAAGCGAACGATCGCTGAGAGGAGAGCTGCGATCGACGAGCATTTCGTTCACCGAGCCTCGGAGAAATCCATGGCCGATAGAAGGCTGGCACCGCCTAGATCCGCGATCTAGGATGTTTCCAGGCGTGTGCCCGTTCCTGCTGCGCGCTTTTCTGCAGATTCGTATCGAAACAGCGACGATATTAATGCGAGGCAATGATTTACCGGGATGATGCCCCGGGGGAAAATTTAATAATCGAAAGTCGAGGATATAGCAGCCGTTCGTTCTATGGAAGATCGCGGCTGTAATTGTTTTGGGAATACATTATCGATCTCTCGTAGTTACAACGGCGCGTGTCTTGCAAAAAGGCGAGTTTCTAATCGACCATCGTTCCTTCGTCTCGCAATATTGGAATTGGTGGAAGAATAGATTGTTATGTCGCGTTTTATTATGCGGAGATGCCGCTTGGATTAAACCGAATCGCGATTAGAAACTTTGCTTTTATCGCGTCGCATCTAAATCCTGGCTAACTGTACAGTCGCTAATGGAAAATTTTAATTAATCTCGGTACAGTTTAGATGCGTAGTTACATGTACGTTTAAGAAATCGTTTAAAATATCTAGCGAATATAATGGATATAAAACTTTTCTAATAGATTTTCATTCTCTCCTGTAATGCTGAAATATCTGTATCTATCATTAGTTACATTATACTGTATTAGATCTGTTTGCCGCTCTTCTACATCCCTATCTTCATTAACCACTGCATATTCTATCTATAAATACGAGACGCACGTGTGTAATAAATAAAATAACCTTTTGATGACATAAATTTCTTCTTTAGTCTTACGCTATCCATAGGCACACGACACAATGTTTGTGATTTTTGTAGCAGTAAACCGGAGATCTAAGACAAAGTGACTCAAAGTTTCCCATCTATCCTGATCCAGCTAACCATACCATCGTGTAACCTATGCAACGTACAACGAATCCCAACGAGGCTCGATCTCGTGCACAGCAAAGAAACTCGAAGCTCACGATCGGTTGTTCCCTCGGAGTGTCCCGTTCGAGCCGTCATTTCCATTGCCGGCAAAAAACGGGACAAGGAAACGCGCGGCGGTGTTCTCCAGCGGGCACAACGCGCTGCAACAGAGCGGACGCGTGGAAAAAACTCCGGGATCTGAATACAATCGTGGGACATTAAGGCCGGGCCGAGTGCAACATCCGCGAGCGCGCGATCCCGTACAGGCTGTTGGCCGCGTGCGTGGGTGTGCGTCTCGCGTATCACGATACAGATAGGCACACAGGGTGAGACCATTTAAGGGCATCGAGCGTGCCACCAAAAACGGATAGGTGGCGTGTGCACCATAGGGAAAGCCTTCCCGGTGAAATCGTAAATCTGCTACTTGTGGTGGCTACCGTAATGGATACTCTTCCTAGTCCTCTCAGGCAAGCTGTTTCTCCTTTCGTTGTTCTCTGGCCTTTCTATTTTCATCGATCATCTTAATCTTTTAAGGAGATATTACGTTTTATTTATAATTTATATAGCACTGCCAGATTGAAAATCAAAATGCGTTTATACGTGGGTCGTTCAGAAACCACGCTGGCTAACTCCATAAATTAAAATGCTCAGGTTACTGACGATTACGAACGTTACATTTTGAAATTTGCGATTATTATAACGAGTTCTTGGTTTTTTAAAATGTTCAACGTAAATTGCGTACATATTTGAATCATGGGAAGGAAAAATACATGAAAGGTGAAGTCCTAGAAGGCTACATGTTCTAATTTATGTTTTAACTTTCACCAACGATAAGGAAGCTATTGTAGAGATTTCGAAAATAGTGAGAATTTCGATATAATCGATCAATTCACCCGGCAAACTTTCTATATTCTCCTAAATGTAGCATTTAATTGTAAAAATTAGTTTGCGAGAACTCAGACAAATCTATATTTCCCATTATTCCGCATTGAATCCATCATTCCTCTTAACCTTCCGTTCCTCATCATCCCTCCGCAGGATTTCTGATCCTCCGAATATCCACGCTGAGTGGCGTGGATTCATCTTCCCGGTCTGAAAACAATTCTCGTCTGTTCGAGTCGATCGATCATTTGCGGTGTTTTTCACCTCCGCGGTTCTCTTCTTCAGCCGCCATCGAAACGGCTCCGGCTAAGGGAAACAGAGAGGCGACCTACGGATCGCGCGAGGAAAGGTAGCACACACAACTGGCGAGAAAAGTTAATCTCTCTGACCAGAGGTAGCGGAGCTTGAATCCGAACGTTGAGGGATGAAAAGCTCCGGCGAGAAAGAGAGAACGACGAAGAGAAACATGCCGGAGAGTGGATGTATCGGCAGTAATCGTGGTCAGGCCTGTGACTCGAGTGGCACGCCAGAGGGAAACGTGCAAGGGAGTTTCTGAATAGGCAGTGCCAGGGGATGTAGATACGCCATGCCCGACGACGCCCGAGCGTGCGATTCGACGAACGGGATGCTCCTTTGTCTTTCGTTCTGCTCGAAACCAATCCTCTCTTCTCGCTCGTCTCTTTTTAGCCCGGCTTCGTAACGCGCGGAGCGGTGAGCGGCGCGAACGCGAACACGCGACGAAAGGGGCGGCTCGACGACCGTGCCTGATTCAGACAATTATTGTCGATTCGCGGCTGGAAATCCATCCAGCCGACGCCAGCAGCTTTTTCTGTCGCGAGACGACGACTCGGATCTCACCGACTATGTACAAGCCCACCCCCTTGGCCACCATTCTTTTCTTTCGTCCGCTAACACACGCCTGTCTCTTCATCCCCCTCGACCGTGCTCGTTGCCGTTTTTAGAATTATCGGCCTGGCTACTTTGTGTCGAGCATCCCTCTCGAACCTGCCGTAACTACGACTCTTGCTTTCGGCGGGGAATAAAAGGATGGAGGGGTATAATTGGAATTGGATCCGAGGGGATGGATACTCGACAGATTTATCTGCCCGTGTATGGAAGACTAAGCGAAAATTAGTCGCTTCAGAAAAAACTAGCTACGATTGAAGGGGTTGAGAAGAGGGTGGAACGGAGACGCTCGATTGTGCTGTTTCTTTTGCTGATAGGGGTTTTTCATTGTTTCGAGTTGGCGAGATGTTAGTTAGAGAAGTGTCGTTGATATGGAAGAAGCTGCGAGTTGCTTCTCGAGCTAAGAGTTTCTCTGATAGATACTAAAGGTGCGTAAGAAACGTAATACTTATGAATCTATTGCAACAATAGTTTTCTTGCTATCGTTTATTTTCTTTTTACTGTTTAATCACTCGATCTATTCGAAAGTCACAAAAATAGTATGTGCTTTCGTATAATTTACGAACAATGCTTTTACGAACATTACATGCTATCAAGGAAGTAACCTTTGTTCGTAAGTTAACACTGGGGTAATTCTGTAAAGAGTATGCAGACCGCGGGAGAAAAGCGATCTGGATCGTATAACCGTTCGCTGGAAAGGAAGTTCACCCTTTTCGACGTCAATGAAGGCGGTCGTTCTACAACAGCCCGTAACTTTAGAGTCCGGTCGGGGATTGCGAACGGGGTGGCGGGTGGTCGGCTCGCTCGACTTGACGCGGCTCTAATTTCCGATAGGACGCGTGACTCGAATCCACGATGCGGGACACGTGCGCGCTACGAACTTTGAGCACACCTCCTCTTTCTTCTTATTCGAACCTCCTTATCCAGCCCCGGACACGGCTGACGCCATGATTTATCAAAGATACCCCATACATCCGTTGGGTGGTCCACGGGAATCGGATAATTAGAGCCATTTACAGCAATTTCGTTCCATTATTATGAGCTGCTTCGAGACGATCGCTGTTGAGGATTCTTTTTTGATAAATGGACAATTAGATGTCATGGTTTAATGTACAGGTGAAGGTATAATGTCGTCGATGGAAATTAAAAAATTGTGTTTATTTCATTATAAACTGTTGGGTCCTGTTTGGACCTATGAAATCCAACTATGGGGGACAGCAAGTAATTCCAACATAGAAATTCTTCAGCGATTCCAATCGAAAACTCTAAGATCCTTAATAGATGCACCTTGGTATTTTACCAACGAAACAATACATCGCGACCTCAAGATACCCACAGTCAAAGAAGAAATATGCAAATTCAGTAATAGATATAACATAAGAATTAACAACCACCAAAACCCATTAGTTACTCAATTAAATGATACGTCGGATCAGATCCGCAGACTAAAAAGTCATTAGACTTTAGATTGAAACACTAGATTCAACTAGAATCAAACACACGATAAACGCTTATTAAACACGACATAGTACCACGGCAGAAAAATTTACTTATAATTTTCAATGAGAATTGATTGTAAAATACATCCAAACGAAAAAAGAAATATAATGGTTAAGGTACATGATTAAGGGCCGGGCAGTTGAAAAGCAATATGAAGATAAATTAACATATTTTTAGTTTTAGCATTTTTCATGCGGGACGAATCCTATTATATTGTTATCGAAAAAATCCACGACCTTTCTCATCATTTACTTCAACAATACTAACCGAGTCTTTTCCCTTTCTGTTTTAGGTAAGTCAATACCACGTCGTGTACACCCTCATAGTGGGTAGCTTTTGCTCGTGAGGAAATAAGTGAGTACCTCATTTCCATAATGTAATAATTGGCCAACCGAAATGGAAGACTATAATAGCGTTATAGCAACAACGAATATATTGCATAAAGGCACTATTAATAATAATTTTATAAAACGAGATTACAATAGATCCCAAGACAAATGATTGTTACCAAAATGATAAAGAATATATATGTGATCGGGGTTAAGTTTAGGGTGCAAAAGTCACAAAGTAAGTAAAAGTAAAGGTACATACAAAGGTACAAACTAGTTCTAAATCTTTTTTGTATATTTTTCTAATACCTATAACAAATAACCTTCTGCTCCATATTTCATAAAAAAAAGAAATGTATGCTATTTTTATGAAAAGAATCATTTTTCAAATTTTTAACACGTACAACCTGTACCATTCGAACTCGTCAATTAACAAAAATTGGATTTCACGTTCAATGGTTCAACGATCGCGACCGATAAGTCACGATTCAGGTCGCCGTCGAAAAAAAACAATGGGGGTGGCAGCCACGGTGGAAATGAGAAGTGGCCCGAGGCTGGAAAAAGCCCCGGACAGGACAGCGGCTCGTTCTTCACCGGGTTTCAAGGGAATCCGCCTTAAGAAATCGCTCGGTCTCTTATCACCATAGAGCAGGAATCCTTCTGGTGCAGGCGCGCTCGATCATCGGCAGAGAGAACACCGGCCAGACAGTCGGAGCGATTTGTAACGCCATAGAGGAGCGTGTGCGATGGCCGATGGGAAGGGTAACTTTGCCGGCGACGATGTTCGATTTATCAGCGGCTTTCTCGCGATGAAAATAATAGCGAAATATAACTGGCGGAAAATAGAAAAATGAACGCGCGCGGAATTGATTCGCCGGCACGATCTATGGTTTTCTTTCGCTATGCGAACCTGTATCTCCTGTTTGTACCGCGAGGTTGTAGTTGGTTTGGTGTTAAGAGTTTCTAACATTGAACTAACTTGAAAGTTCGCGCGGTTTCAAGAATTCGTTCGATTTTGGAAGAATGTAATTTTGCTAGAAGTGAACATTTCTATTTAAAATAATTGACTGAATATATATACTTCAGACGACTCATCAGGCGTATTTAAGGTCATTTCGATAATGAAAGAGAAAAAAAAATAAGTAAATTCGAACTGATTTTAATATCGTTTATAAAGTACGAAGATGTTGGTTGGGATGGATTTCGTAAAAGAAGAAGGTCTATCGAATTTTCACGTACCAATTCCAGACAAAACTACTTTCAACGGGTTGTAAAAGATTACAGTATGAAATTGAAATGAATTGAAAGAACAATCGACTCATATTCTTCTCAAACAGATTATTAGAAAAATACGATTGTATCTAAAATGACACAAGAGAAATAGAAATATTAACTACATAAAACGTCATAAACAAAGAAGAGATAAGACTGAAAAGAGTATATCAGCATCAGCAGACAAGCTCCAAATTTTCAAGGGATTAGCGCACCAACGACGATCGGCATCGTCCATTCGCATGATTCAGCAATACTCGGTTTCTCAAGCTGCTATCTCCAAGACTCCATCGTTCGTACGCACCCCATAAACTTCTCTACTTCGCACGGTGAATTCTCCAAGTAACCCCTTCGTCCTTTTTCCGGCTTTAACCGTACGAAACCATGGAGAGACAGAGTGTCACGTCCGAAGCGCGAGAGGAAGGTGGTGCAGTGAGAAACGTCCAGGTTGAAGAGAAGCAAGACGAAAGAAAGGGAGACAGAGGGAAACTCGAGAGTGGAAGCAGAGCGAAAGAGGAGTGAGAGCACGACGGGAGTAGAAGCGTAGTACCACCCAGGAACCACCGACGCCGCCGCCCACTCGTGTGGAAAAATGATAGCAGCGTACTGACTGAGTGCCCGTGCTTCTGCCTCCCCCTCCAGTCCCCTTTGAAACCCCTACGGGGGTGGCTGAGGGTGGACTGCGGGGGCTGGCTCCCGCCACGTGGGTGGAGAAACGCGGGGGTTGGTGGCGTGAGAGAGGGAGACGAGATGCCTGCTCCCGATTCCCTTATCGCCGCGGCACAGTTGTGTGTGCCTTTATGAAGATCTGTCAAACTCTCTCTCTCCGTCGCTCAACCGCGCCACCACCCCCTTGCTTCTCGCCTCTTCTCCTTCTATCTCTCTCCTTCCTCTTGCCAGGCTTCGCTCCTCGTTCCCTCAGCTGCTCTCTCCCGCGGGTGTTGCGGACCTAGGTGTAATGACGTATCGCGTATCTAGCGCACGTCGAAGCCAAACGCCGTTTCTCTGGCCTCCCCTCTGCCTGCCGCGCTCCTTTCACTTATCTTCCGTGAACTTTTTCCCTGGTTTATTTGGCTGGCCGGGCCGAGCCGCGGTCTCTCGCTGTCTCGGCTAACGGGTCTCGGACAGGTTACTGAGATTTTTTTGCTGTTTTGTAAGGTTTCTTTGGACCAGGGTGGATCTGCTGGATTGAACGAGGGTGGAAGATCGGCAGACAGAGCGAGTAATTTCCAATTACACGTACGTTCATGCACGCTATTTCCATACTGGGTATATTTTGTTTTTAAGCAAAGCAGTTATCTTGAAAAAGTTTCTTTGCATTTTGGTAGAGTGAATTAGTTGACGCGTGTATCTGGTGTTTAGGATAGGAGGTCGAGATAAGGACCGAGTAATTGGGAACGTTGGATTTCCACCTTTGCCAGAGAAGAAGCTGAGTTATCACAGATAAGCTTCTTTGCATTTTGATGTACCGAGTTGGACGATGCAGATACATACGCGGATTGAGACCAAACTCTCGTTCGGCTGTCTCGACTACAGTTGTTATGTTCAAACGATCTTCTTCGAAAATCACACGATCTTTACTCAAAATCGTCGGTAAACACTAAAACCCCGAGGGTTTCGGTCATTCAATCTCTAACGTCCTAAGTATTCAGTGATATCCTGAAAGGATCAGATGGTGTTGTCATACCCATCGAACAAAGGACTCTTTTCGTCAGTAGTTCCACTTCTGTGAAGCTTTTTATTATTCGGTCGAGAAATTCTCTGTTTAACCCTTTCACGATGATAATTTCCTGATTTTTGAAGTGATTTTGTCGATACACGCAAAAACAACCATGCAATACTTGTGTCAACAGGATTACTTCGATACAATTTATGTAACGCAACGTATGTATCAGTAGTAGTGAAAAATGTGAATCCTCAATTGGTGCAGTGCGGTTTAGTTGATTGATAAACAAGCGATAAATAAATTAATCAGAAAAGCGTTATGAATTAATCTGCCGAGTGTTGCAGTATAAGGTTATCAAGTGTGAAGTGCAACACGTTGATAAGAAAAATGAAAAACGCGTGGAGGAAAATATAATTATCTGTAATTTGACTTTCACCATGCGAACTACACTCTCGTGTAATAAATCGTTACGTCGAAACAGCATTGCGTAAGCATCGTGTCACACGAGAATTACCTGTACTATATTTCGATTGTGGATTCTTCTGCAACATTCCGTAAAAATTTCACTTTACGAACATAAGTAAAAAAAAAATAATACTAATGTTATTAAATACTGGTAATCAGATTATTTATTAAAATTTCTCCCTTTAAATCTTAGATATAACTTATTATTGTATATGCATTTTATACATGTGGGCATATTTAAGTTTCTCATAAATTCATAAACATTCACAGTTTACCTATATCTTTCTCGAGTCGCACTACTAAAAAGGATAAGAGTGTCACGATATGACATAGAGAAATTAGCAAAAATGAGCTCTTGACGTATCAATATATCGTTACAAATAGATCAAATGTTGCAAACAAGAGACATATTTTCTCGTATAGATCGCAAATTTGTATAGGGCTGTGTTCTTCAACGGGATAGTCTAAACGAGAAGGAATTCAAGACATTGCACCACGTTCGAAGTATCGTTTGGATATATCAGCCGACAGATTAGGCGACGACTTGAGCAGAAGCTGTTGGGAGAAGTTGGCATTATCGCGTTCGGATTCATTGATTCCAGAAGGAACGTCGGGAAGGAGGACCGAGACAGTGAACTTGCTGCCATTACAGCGGCTGTTATCTGAGCATTTGAATGAAATTGCGATGTCCTACGACGTGTGATATCGGCACTCTACTTTCAGCTAGTTACCGTTACCTTCTTCGTCGGTAATTCGCGGCTCCAGATACCGAAGATTCCAGCATGATAACGTTTGTTGCTTTCGGATCGAAGCATAGCTGAAGCAGGACCTTGAATATAATCCTAAAACGAATTTGAGAAAGCTTGTCACGTTGCGATAGAAGTTTAAACTAGGACGATGACTTAGGAAGATTGATTTAAATCTCTAGTTAATTTCAACAACAAATATTTTGAAAACAGAAAATTTAACACGTAAACTACTCTAACGAATAACCAGAACTCGACGTAACAGAGTCACGAAGAATTAAGAACCAACAACTTGGACAGTCCAATTCATTCCGTACATTTCGCCGATATCCCAGAGCTCTGGCAGCTAGAGGAATGATACATCTAAAAAAGCTTCCAAAGAAATCGGTTTAAAGTGGGAAGTTTGAAATAGAGATTATTAATTACTTACTATATAGTTTATTCAGATAACAGTTTGTTAAAATATACAATATACGTGACACTGAGCACGAGATAGTTAACTAAACTACGCGATTATTATCCAAAAGCTCAGATTCCACCGAACTGAACGAAGCAACCCGCGCTCCCCAAGGAAGCAAATTGGTCTCCCAAGAAGGAGTGCATAAAAGCTGCGGAACAATTCATTAAACCTGACCAAGCAGCCAAGAAACAAGCAGTTAGCCCGCCTCATTCCAGTCAGTTGTATAATATAATTAACCGCGACGAGGCACAGGAGTGAGCCGCGGTAAAATCCTTTGGAATTCGTTGGACGACACGCCGAGAGAGAAAGAGAGAGAGAGAGAGATCCCTTCCGACGCTTTCCTAAACCCTCCGCCATTCCCCTCGAACGTTCATGCCCAAACCCCGGATCGAGAAGTCCCCTCTCCGTAATCCCCTTCAGGGTCGGGGATTTCACGATCGCTAATGAGATTCCGAGTGTCAAAACTCCGGGCCTGGGCCGTGTCTGGAACACACAGACCCCGAGACTCGCACACGTATACGACGTGGCCACCAAATAACGGATCGTAGCGATTAGATGGTGCCGATAAAGGTGTCCTGAGGTGGGCTCCAAGGGAACAGGTATACGACGAGTCGCGTTCTTCTCTGCCTTCTTTCTCCTTGTCACTCTCCTTCGTCTTCGTCTTCGTCTTCTTCTTCTAACTGACTTATACGTTCCCCGAGAGAACGTAAAAGACAGAAGACAGAAAGAGAGAGCGTGAGGCGGGGGCGGGTTGGGGGCTAGAGGTACGACAACGGTGACGGTGGAAGGGAGGAAGTGGCGGAGGACGAGAGCAGAAAAGATAAAGAGAGGACTAAAGAGCGGAGATTAGCGCTAATGCACCATCGAGGGAATGGGATGGTATGGGGGCGAGGTCCATCGTATCTCTCATATTTCAGACCCCCGTGACGTCGTCCGAGATACCGAATCATTCCCACCTAGAGTCGACCGTGTATTTTTAGACGGTCTCTTTTTCTTTTCGCTCCGCTCCCGTCTTCCGACTCCGCGAACCATCCACAGCGAGCCTTCCTGTTCTCCGCGTGAACCGAATGCTCCAAGGAATCAATGGACGGCAACGTGTATCGTAGCTTCTTTTAGATACGGATATTGAAATGTATCGTGCGATTGGCAGGGACATCGCGTTTGCTGAAGATCGTTACTGCGAGATGACAAAGATGAGCGATGTTCTTAGTGTGATCCCTGAATTCGATGGAATCGTTAGTGGGCGGTGAATATGTAGTTTCTTTCGATGGATGGGTTTTCAGTAATGAATATCGAAATTTATATCGTACTTTAGGGAGGGACGTCGTATCTTTCTCGAAGTTGAGTGACGGCAATCGACCACAGAACTTTCCAACGGCTTCGCGACACAATGCGCTATGCCTTCAAAGCGTAAGGCCGACATGCCCAATGTACCATCAATATCCCTACGGTTTTTTCGTCGAATATTCGGAAGAATGCATACGCGGCAAACGTCGCGGACATCTACTAAACGCGTGCGTAGTGGGGATATCGAGGGACAACAAAGAAAAGAATCCTTTTGGTTTCGAACCAAAGATTCATTCTGCCCCGAGCTGCGAAGTGCGAAAGGTTTAGCGTCATAGCGAAGCCAACACAATTTGAGATACGTGATTATTAACTCTTGATGGTTAATTGTTAATCGTTAATTATTGTTGATAATTAATCGTCAATCGTTAATTGTAAATTGTTGACTGTTGATTGTTAATAGTTTAATAAACTTTTTGGTGAACATCAAGAGTATTTCTTGTGGGCACCTTCACCAACAATCATCTCAGTTGTGTAAAGTTGGACGAGGTTTGAGGAAGTTTGTACTTACGTAAGATAACGTTGAGATTACCTACGAATTCTGTAGGATACAAAAATAAAAATTCTTATTTAAATATAATAAAATCGTAACGATTACCGATACAATTAACCGTGTGCTTAAATTGCTCTAGATGTACGAAAGAATACCGTAAGTTCAGAGTTTTGATCGAAAATGGAATTTCGTTTCGCAAGGAAGCGTGCACTTTTCGCCTAATTGCAAGCGCGGTTAGGCGTTCGATCGCAAACGGCTTCGCTATTCCGATAAATAGCAGCGCGCGCGGCTATTGAAAAGAGCAGGAACGTAAATCGGAGGTTAACGTTTGTCTCGACGTTAACCTTTTCCACGTGAGGCGTCGACACCTGAGATAAGGAACGTCTGTTAAGGGTACATGGATCTGAGTCTAATAAGCTTCTCTCGGTTTCTGCGAGATAAATATCGGTGAGCGCGAGCACACGGTATTCCGTGCAACTGGCGCGAAGTGATTTACAAGGATCCTGGCCCACACATCGCCGGATCGTTGGGAAAATTATCCTGAGCAAAAATTACCAGACGAACGCTCCTTGTCGAGAAACTTTCGATAGGTTAACTCTCTGATATTCAGAATAATTTCGTGAAAAGGATAAACGGCCTTATAAATCGGATAATTTTATTATATAAGCCTAACCCTTCTACGTCCTTTGAATCATTTTCCAACGAATCGTAGTCTTCTATCGTTAAAAAATTTCACAAATACGAAAAAAATACAAGGGAATCGTTACGTGTTATAATCGTTGAATTTTATCATCTTGAAGCTTTTCTTAAATATATCGAAAATATCAAAAACCGTTTTGTTTGTTAAGACAGGATCCAGATCGAGACATAAAAGTTTCAAGATTTCCGAGCTAAAAGCTTTTTAAGAGGGTTAAGATTTCAGGATGAAATTTTTGCCCAGTAAGTTAATTAAAATATTTATTTCTCCATGGTTGAAATAAGGTTGGAATTTCAATCACGGAAAGTATGGTGTCTCGGTAAAATGCTTTACGAGAAAGGGATCTAAAAAGCGGTTTGAAAGATAAACTTTTAATTGATCTCTTTAAAACCGCCGCTTTAATTCTATATCGAAACGCGGAGGACGCGCTATTTACGATTCTGTTGGAAACGTTGGAAATATCATCGCCAGCAAGATGTCGCGTTCACCATAGAGCTTGTAAATCGTCTCTTGTAACGCGTTCGCAAATTAACGACGCTTTCAGCGAATCGTTATCCGCTCCGACTGTCCGCACTATGTTTTATAGCATTATAAACTTCGGCCGTGCATTATCGCGAAACGTTCGATATCTTTGTACTTTGTATTTCTCAATCAGTTTGCGCCACGACTAAATCGACGAATTTTGGTAAACAATTCTTTTCGTCGTTATTTAATCTGCCTTTTGTTTCTTTCACTATCAAATTCACTGCCTCGATCATTTTCAATCGAACTATATTTATAAATTTGATCTTGTTTATTCGTTTAAAAATGTAAATATCGTTATACGATATCGTGGTACGCAATGGTGAGAAAGACAGTTTGAAAGACACCATAATTTTTCAAAATGCAGTTGTATTTCACAAGAGCAACGAGTTGCTTGGTATCTATTTTAATATAATTATGTATTTCTTAAACTCTTTACATTCATCCACGCAAAATTCTCTCACCAACGAAGTTTAATTTGCTGTTATCGATTCGTCATAGCAATAAGCCACCCCATAACTACTCTTATTTTTTATTTTAACGAAAATAATCATTTACAATCTCCTGCTACCTATCGAAGTAAAATTGTATTGTTAGCTAAAATCTCATTTCTCATTAACCGCTCGCTACAGCGGCTACCGTCCCATAACCATCCCTAATCATCAAACGCGAATTACGCCACCGTACAACCACACGACCAACGATCAGGATATCCAAATGAATCGACAGAGCGACCCTCGTCGTTACATCCACACTCCATACTCTAATGTGAGCCGATGCAAAAAGAAATCATGTCGTCGATTCAGGCGCACGAGCTTACACTTTGCATCCATTTGACCAACAAGCAGAATGAAGCCCGAAGTACAACAAGAAGAGAAAAATGGTGTAGCATTGAAAGGGGTGTAAGGGGGAGGGGAAAACGAAGCAGAGTCTCGGTACGAGCGTCAGCAGCCAATTCACGGTGCCAGATAACATCGAATATTTTTCGAGTGAATGTTAGCAAACGTCCAAAAAAAAAAAAGGAAGAAAACGGGATGGAACGAGTGAATTTCGTAGAGAGAAAGAGAGGCAGGCAGACAGAGAGGGAGAGAGAGAGAGAAGTAAAAATAGTGCAAAGGGAGAAATAGGGGCGGATAAAAAGAGATGGCGAGAGAACGATCAGCGTGGGTGGAGGACGCTAAAAGGCTTGGACCGAACTTTTCGACAATAACCGGCGGCGGGCTGGCCGTTATTGAATTTTTATTGGCGACGACGAGTCAATTTGCGATTAAACCCACCCTTGTTACTCTTCCTCGCGCCACCGGCTCGACACGAGTTCGACAGTTCGTTTAAAGGAGAGGCACCTCGTTTCCCTTCCTTTCTTTCTTTCCACCCCTTTTTTTTTCATCCGTAGTTGAGGAGAGACAGATTGACTAAAACATGAAACTTCTTAAGGGATGATAGACAGGGGTAAGTGGATGGATGAACGGGTTTCTCTTCGGAATGACATTTGAAATTATTACGTCTGTCAGGTTGGGGTTATTCTAAGATGATTTCTTAAGGTTCTTTCGTGGCAAGTTTTAATCGTTATTGGATTTCTTTGCGCTGAACCTTGGATATCGAGGGAAATTCAGTCTGGTAATATATTTTTGTTTGCTTGGAAATTGAGGATTGTCTTTAATGTAATAAAAAAAATTCTTACTTTATACTTTTCGAAAGTTATTAGGCGTCATTCTCCCGCTTTGTCTCGAGAATGATCTTATACACGTGATATCTTAGGTTATAACATAAGTGTGAGGAAGCTTTCGAGTTGATAGTGAAGATGTCCTGCCACGTGTTCGAGAAGACGTCGTATATCCTTTCGACATTGTTCAAGGAAATAGAAACGGCTTGGCACTTGATCGAGAACCGGAAGCAGCACGTGTGGACTTAATGGATTCTTCGCGTATGCCACTTAACCGGTTGTAAGAGAAACGATCCTCACCTGTCGTTACGTAGGGTGGTTACGTGTCTTAGGGATGGGAACGAAATTCTAGTCCTAGTACTTTTGTCGCGGAACTATTGAAGCGAATATTACTTCAAAGAAATCTTCTTTTCTTATTAAAATTTCATTTGCGGATTAAGATCCTTACGAGAGAAATAGATTTTTTAAATGTAAATTTCTTACAATCTTTTTGCCTTGTCTAAAATTTTGAGAACAATAATTATTACAAGTAACTTTTAAATGATTTTGTGGTAGTAGAGTGACACGTTAATTTAGGCACGTCCGAAATTTTGTGTATTTTTTTAAAATTCTATCAAATTTCCTTTACTTGTGTTCTAAATCAAATGCAGATCTTGATAAAATTTTTTATCACTGTTAGCTGATTTTTCAAAAGATAGCCAAGCTTCCAAAAGGACTTTGGACAATATGAACACTGATGAAAAATCGCAAAATAAAATTTTGACAAAATGCACGAATACAACGATTGATAAAAATAGAATAACATTTATTCGATAGGCAAATAGAATAAAATTAAAAACAGAATAAATACAGATGTAACATACACGTTAAGTGATGTTGCAGAGATAATTAACGAACTAAAGGGATTAACAAAATGATAATTGAAATGAAAATGGCCGTGCTAATGAAGCATGTACGATAAAGTTGGAACGATCTGTTTACATGACCATTCAAAATCATCCATCCATCGAATTCGAGAGGCTTTGGAAAGGGTCGCTTCTCACCTGTCGTCACAAAGGGTGGACACGTGTTCATTGGGTGAAAAACCACGTACAAACACACGTGAGGGATGAACTGTGCCTCGTTGGCCTTCCGACATCCACCATCGATGCTAGATCACTCTTGACGGGATTTCCGGTTGTTTTTCCAACGTTGTGAATTGCCTGGCGCAGGAAAATGTCAATTACAAAACAAGTGGAAAGAATGAAAGAGCAATATTCTTTCAAATTCTTAAAATTCCAAAACAGTGTCAAATCGTTCACTCCTTCGTTTTCGCATTAACGAATCATTTTCTTATTTCATATTTACCTTTCACAGGCAAAGTGGATGGACAGTATCAGACCGATGGACTATATCAGAATTACAAAATTCATAAAATTTTAAAATACAATAAATAATAGGAAATAATAGAATTTCAAATACGAAGGTAACAAATCGAAGAATGTTCTAAATATTCCAAGCATGTTCCTTCCGTTTCACACCGACTCGCCGCGTTTTGCAACTTCCGTTTCGGTCGCAAATCGACTTCTCGCGCTGTCTGTCCGTAAAAGGCATCGGTGCTTTTCGAGGGGTTCCGCTCCATGTTAATGGCTTAATGGCGAGTCGATGTCCGATGGAAAAGGCCAACATTTCATGCTGCGTGACCAATACCCGTAGGACAATTACACGCCTCTTTTCAAGCTCCTTCTGTACCCCTTTTCGTGCTAAAGCCACCGATATCGCGAAACGCCGCTGATAACAGCGCCGGTTTTATCTTATCACGTGGAAACCCTCGTTTCACCGTCGCGTCGACTGGTCTCTTCTTCTTCTTTTCCTTCTGATGTTGCGTCGACTTCTTCGTCTTCTTTCTAGAGGCCATATTGCTGCCGTTCGTCGGGGTCCTTCCACCTCTGACAGACAGTGGGTCCATTTATTCGCAAATGCCAAGGCCGAGGGAAAGATCGACGATCGGAGGTCTGGCCGGAGGTCGCGGAGGTCCGAAGAATATCTGGATCACCAGACGAGCGTCGACACGGAAAAATGATTCAGAGAAATTGTTTTCATTTGACGATTCTTACTCAGTCGACATAAGTCGACGAAAGTTTTCGAGTTTGTAGATTTTTCCTCGTTATTATTCATCCTCTGTTGCTAAATTAGGGTCATTGACTATTGGACTACGAATTTTTATGCATTTATTCAAAAGTGCATACGATCTACAAAATATCTATATTACGCTACTAGACAGAATATTAAGCGAGAGAACAAAATTTTGTTTCTTCCAAGTGTATGTACTTAGGTCGCAATCTTGCTTTGTTAAAATTTTACTCCTCAGAAACAAATCGACGTAATACAAAAAATTATTCGCGAAAAAGCATTTATACGTCGGGAATTATCAGATGGCCCTATCGTGGTCGAAATTAATGGTAGAAACAGGCGACCACGAGCGGAAGCAGAAGTCCTGAAAGGATGGATTGCTAGATCCTGATCGCTGACCAGTTGAGCGGGACTCCAAAGAGTCCTGGAGATAGCGGCGTGATTGCCGGGGGTTGATCGACGATTTGTCAAAGTCTTTCCACGAAACGGTAGAAAGACGACGACCGTGACAATACCGTCTGGTCCTATATTTAATGTTGCATCGCAAAAAAGCATCGAGGGACCCGACGTGGTCGCGAATAACAAAAAGTCTGACTGTTTGTTTCTTCTTCACTTTTAAATAACGTCTCTTATATGCGTTGATATATAAGGAAAAATGAAATTTGTTCTTTGAAAATGAGCTTTATCCGTTTAGTTCGCTCGCCAAAATTAATTCTTTTTATTGTTCTTCTTATAAACTTAGATTTTGCGAGTGTATAACGAAATGAAAAATGTCAGGCAATTTTCATATCCCATATTTTATTATTTCATCGAGTTTTTCATTATTTCATATTTTCATTCTAACCTTTAAACGTGACTTTAAATGACCTATATCCGTGTAACGTGTTATGCTCGAACAACACTTACCTACGAGGTCTAGCTGTTGAACATTCAGACACCTTGTATATATAAGAAACATTTCTTGCTTGAGAAAAACAATTGAAAACGAAAGAAGTTAGCATCATCTTCGGTTTTCTCTAGTAACCTCAAAGTCTGCGTTAAGCGTTTGCGAAAGATCCCTAGAAACTGCGTGCATTCAGGTGTAGCGGGAGCGTGGTTTCCGCATTAAAAACGCGGCAGCCTCCGCGATAGTGGTTCTGACGTGTATATCCTCGGCCGCAGATGTCGCAAAACGCCCGGAGAGCAGCCGACACCGAAGTTCTCCGATAGCCTGATGGTCATTTCTCATTTGCGTAATCTCACGCTGCCCTCCTCCGTTTCTCCCATCCTCGTTCCCTCTCCTCGTTCAGCTCGTCCCCGTTTCGCATGGAAAGAGAGGAGGAGGAAGGGTGGTGGCTCTTCCGCGAGAGCTCTCTCGAGGGGGTGGCTCGTGCGAACCATTTGTTCCGCGGGGCGGTTTTGACGAGGCGAACTCCCTGCCCTAATCGCTGCGGCCGTAAACGCGACGCCTCCACCGGGAGCTAATCATAATTGCGCGCCACGATAAAAAGTGTCCGGCTCTTTTTCACCGTCCGAGGCGCGCACCGCAGGGCACGGCCGGACGATGACGAAGCGGCTCGTTGCAACCCGCCCCGGATATATCTCGCCCCAGTGCAAGTGGACTGATGCGTCCGCGTAATTGACCCCGAAACGCTGTTACCACGCGATGTTACGATACCGATAGAGAAGCATCCTCCTATCGTTCGTTCGACAATTGGCAATCTTGTTACGAATTAGTTCTGGATTAAGAGATATCTCGTGGCTGAGGTATGAAAGGACGAAAGTTAGAGAGGCAGGTTTTCCGTGAATTTTCTTTCTATGGATCTCAACATTTGATGAATTACGACGTTTGAGTTATGCTTTCGTGTTTGAATATAGGTTGTACAAAATGTGATATGTAATAAATGTAATCAATCGGTGCTCCGAAAATGTAGAAGGAATGGTATCTTTGTGCTGCAAAGAACGAACATGAGATGAAGCGATTAGGCAGTTTTATGCAAATTTGTAATCACAGACGTTGCCATTACAGGGTACCGAGTTCACATTCCTGCACTTTTATACGCTATCTTTTTAACCGTCGTGTTTTACATTTTATCGGATTTCAGCTTCTGCCGATCAAAATAAAAAATCGAAGGGAAGAAATCCAACAGCGAAATTCCGTATGCGCCCTTAATGACCCAGTTTCTCTACGGAGAGTCAACCCCAGCTCCCCTAATAGCTCACCCCGCCCCAAATTATTCACGCTTACCCGAATCGGTGACCGTGACTGTGACACGAGCGACGGTCATCTCCGCTATCCCTGTCCATCTCTTCGGACAGACGAGAGTAGAAGCTGGAGATAAAAGGATACGAGAGATGGAGGAGAGAGAGCGAGAGAAACTCCTTGGATCCGAGGAAGACACCAACAAGAAGCAACGAGAGATGAAACGAGAAAGTCGAAGAGAGAGGAAGCTATCTCTCGCGTCGTCTAGACTCGAGAAGCCGTTCCTGGATTTTCTCCCCCGGGACCCTTGGTATATTCCATCCTAGGGGAGAGAGGAGGAACAAGAGAGAATCTTTCGAGACAGTGAGACCACTGTTGAATCTGTTTCTCCCCTCCTCGTCGCCCTCGAGGATCTTAACGAATAAGATAACACGGCGCCAGGGAGTTCTCCTCTCCTCTCTCTCTCTCTCTCTGTGCGCATCTCTCCACTTGGACAGGCCAACGGTCACCGACACCACGTCGATGATCCATCCTTGCCTGTTCAGACATCTCACAGCCCCGATTACGCGGAATCTCTTGTCCCCTCTTTGCTTTTTCACGCTTTCGCGCTCAACGATCCTGTTTAGTCCTGGTAATTCGACGTAGCTTCTTCGGTGGCTTCACTGAATCGAGAACATTATCGGCGCCGGGCCGATCTTTAAGACGCGTTAAGTGCCATTGATGAACTGGTACGGCCTGGTCAGATTTATAAAGGGTGCATATTACAATACCCATTTGTTTGCGGTATGTGTCAAGTTGAGTGTGTGAGAGAGTATTATATGATGATTCGTTGGTTTGGTTCAAGGGATGTGCACATATACAAAAATCTTTAAAAATATCGAGGGTAAAGTATATGTTATTGTGCAGAGGATGGTTGGTCTGTGGTTTAAATGACGAGATTACTCGATAATGAAACTGTCAAATGTATTTAAAAATAATTAATAAATACAGAGAATGTTCGCTAAGACGCCCGGTACTAACTGATTCGCTAAAGACTGTGTATTGAACGCTAATAGAATCGCTCGAGATGGAGACTGAAAAACTGGTCCTCTTACGATCGCGTTCGTTTATTTATACTGGTCGGGGGAAATTGAAATTCGTCTTTGTTTGACGGTTGCACGTAGCGGCGACATTGTTTTGCCCGTTTCTTTACTATTACATTATGTATGTTGATACCCCGAGGCAAAACAACAACATGATTCGAATTGTGCTCTAGCTCATGTGTCGCTATAATTATATATGTAGAAAAGACACATCATTTTATTGAAGCGTCGCTTTTATATGAGTACCAGGAAAGATACGAATCTATGTGCCTTAAATATCCGCAGTTTACTGATAAGTATATTCCAGAATTCTTTTAGAAATTAGAAGAATTTAGATTAGAAGAAACTAAATAGTAGAAGAGTCAGTTTTGAATATAAACTGCTCACCTGTTCGTGTTTTTTGAAAGCACAGGTTTGTCTATGGAAGACTACTTTTACATAGTAACTCGTGTATTTAAGGAAGTCGTTAATTTACAAATTATCCGGTTAATACATTGTTAATGTTATTCGTTGTTGCATCAAGTCATCCGTTTAAAGTTTCAGCCTGTTGCTAAATGTTCTTATAACTCGTAGCTTAGTCGAGTAGACTCGCACGTATATTATTAGCAAAACATTAAAAAAAGCCAATTAACTGGTAGTCAAAAGTGACCAGAATGGTCGGCGTTGCCATAAATCATTCACTGCGGGGCTAATTAAAAAGAAAGCCGCGAGAAAGACTCGAGTAGAAGTTCGACTGGTTCCCGCCACCAACGCGGAGTCGAACTCAAGCAAGGCCTGGGCCGACGATAATTTATTGGCAGGTAATTAGCGATCGTGCGAACGATAATTGTCCGCAATTTCGCAATCCCCGTGAACTGGTGCCTGCAATAATATCGCGGTAGCCCCTGTGGTTGCGTAACTCGTCGATCCAGCGAAAATCCAAACTGATAAATGCCCGCCGCGATGCGGAAAAGGCTGATAGAGAAGGAAAAAGAGAACGGGAAAGACACGATCGTTAGCGCCGCTGAAAAGGAAAAATCGTTGCATAATTAAACGCACCTGTCAATCAAAACATTTGTCGAATTTATTTTCGATCAGTTTCGAATAACGCTGTATCGGATAATAGTCTTTATCAATAAAATCGAAATGTTATGATTTATTCCGACACACGTAATAACTCTCCTTTCGTATTCACATAGCAAATGAGAATCCTACTAATTTAAAATTCACTAACACGAGCAAGAATAATTCATCGGTCGTTATATTTAATTTATTATTCCAATGATCCGATTATCTTTCCGAATCAACTCACTGTCTTTCGTGTCTTCTAGTCTCAATATTAAAAAAATTCCAGTCTCAACTAGAAAGTAAATACATTTCAAAAGTAAATAAATAAAAGAGAGAAAACAAGTTCCTATTTTTTGAAACGTATAATATTCGATAAGAAAATCACGATCTATTCTTATGGTATCTTGCCGCTTGCTCGTCGTCACCAGTAATCTATCTATTTATTAAAAACCTATTATAAATCGATTAAAAAATATCCCAACGTAATTATTCAGATAGAAAATTTGAACACAATCGATTGCCTACACCAGAAACGAAAATACAAGTTCTATGGATTAACCGTTACGAAAGGAAATACACCACTATCCGTCACATCCGATGATCAATCTAAAAACACGAGTCACCCTTCAGAATCAAACCACCGAACGATCCAACCAGCCCCACCCTCGTTTTCCGACAATCGAAACCAATCTACATCAGGATAGAAAAAAAAATGACAGAGAAACACGTTTTACGATGTCGAGGAAGGTTCGTAAAACGGCGCTCGAAACGGCGCGTATCCCGACGTAATAAAATCTAATCGCGAGTGCCGAAACGAGCCGTCGGCAACGTTCAGGAGAACGGTGTGCACGATCCACGGAGACAAAGAGTACGGTTATTAGATACAACCGTACCCTACGTGTCTTACGATCCTCCTTATCGTTATCGCCATTAGTCACGGAGCCCATTGCGCACCATGTTACCAGTATCGGCCTGGTGTTATCGTTATCCGTTATCAGGCCGCGCTATCGGCGAAGTTCAAGCCTCGTGACGCCAATGACAAGAGGTAATTCTGGTGCCCTGAAGTCTGCCAATGACGCGATATATAAAACTCGCACGCTTATTTCTTTGCTTATTTACTCGCCAGATCCAGTCTAAAGTATTTACCGGTGTATTGATAGGAACGATCATTACAATGGAATCGTTGTTCGTCGACGTAAAAGTGTGATTTCGATTATGGGGGATGATCGTATGGTCTTTGGAATGTTGAAAAGGATATCGGAGAAATATCGATGGGATATTGGCTGTTATTTTTACGACTATTCAGAGTTTTTCATGGTTTTATTTCGTGATTGTGTGCAAGCAGATAATTTATACTAATTTTATAAATAATTCACTTTTATCTATCGTTGTGGTTTATTCGCATTTTGTATGCTGAAAATTTATAGTAAACGTAACGGTGAATATGTGAACGTTGTTTTCGTGAATATTCAAGGTAGAAATTAATCGCATAATCTTTGCGATATTGAAGCATGTTTTTTCCGGTTTAGAGATTTTACCCTCGTTTAGGGTAGAATAGAGATAATTCGGTTGTGGGGAATGATCGTGTGGTCTCTGGAATGTTGAAAAGGAAATGAAAGAAATATCGATGACTATTCAGGCTTTTTCATGGTTTTATTTCGTGATTGTGTGCAAGCAGGTAATTTATACTAATTTTATGAATAATTCACTTTTATCTATCGTTGTTGTTTATTCGCATTTTGTATGCTGAAAATTTATAGTAAACTTAACGATGAATATGTGAACGTTGTTTTCGTGCATATTCAAAGTAGAAATTAATCGCATAATCTTTGCGATATTGAAGCATGTTTTTTCCGGTTTAGAGATTTTGCCCTCGTTTAGGGTAGAATAGAGATAATAATAGTTCTCGACGAAAAAGAAGGGCTAAGATAGAAAAGCGAAGAGATGCAACTCGAAGGAGTTTTCGAAGGAATTACTACCTGTGATTAGATACAGCAACGTATACTGCATTAATTTGGTAAATAGGTACTTACTAGTCAATGTATGCGCATACTAATTCGATAGGTAAATGAATGTATCCACAAGCAGTGAAATTTAAATGTTGACTAAATAGCACAGGTTTAGTCTTCATTTAATAAAGATATGCACAAACATTCAAATTAACAATTTCGCTAGCGGATGTGCACACCAGCCACATAATTCACGAGGTGTAAACAAAGATGCATCATTTAAGTGAATACAGACTACTATGTATTGTGAAAAAAATATCCCTTTTTTTAACTGAATTTATTCTATAAACTCGTTCGTTACAAAGAGGTAACATAAATAATAGTCAGTTGCAAAGTTAATTAGAAAAATAATGTTCGTTGTACCATCATTTCCCTCTATCGGTTTACTAAAATCAAACCTTGAGATTGCCTAATTTTCTCACAGGACTGCCAGTAACCGCCTCTTAACAATCGAGGAAAAACTCCCCAGCGCACACAGCCCCGTAACCGTATCAAAAGAAAAAGAAAGAAAAAATAAAAAAACATCGCATAAAACGAGCCATAAAATTCGCAAACTGCCGAGCGTTTCGTAGAAGCTGGCCGATAGAGGCAGACAGGGACGTAATCCGGCAGAGTCCTGGAAACAATCGTCGATTCACACCCCTTCCCAGAAGACGGCGGTGTGTTCCGGTCGAAATCAGCCTTTTGCCGTAGACGCGAGAGGGAAAAGCGGTATGTTTGCCCGGCATTATCGTGAGGCGGCAGAACACGAGAGAGCCGGGGAAAGAGAGTGAAAGAGAGAAAGAGGAAGGCAACCGGTGCTGGGGACAGAAGCAGCCAAGAGGGAGCGAGAGAAAGAGAGAGAAGAGAGTGATAACAGGTAGCCATTGCCATGGGTCTCGGTGCCGCTTGGAAACCAGTGATAGCGCTTCCCCGCAACGGCGAGCATCTCGCTCCTCTGCGGTTTCGTCTTACCCTCAGCTTTTAAACAGTCTGTCGGAAGAAGCTTTCCGCGTCGCCGACGAAAGTCTGCCGTGCGCGTTAAACCGCGAGCGGCCTTGTCCGCGAAATCAACGTTCAATAGCCTCGGCTAAGTCCACGCTAGAAGCTACGGATTTAGGAGAACTGTCGACTGTCCCGTTCGTTGAAACGTTGAGCTTTCGCAGGAATAATTTCGTAATACGCTGAAGAGAGTTCGAGAAAGGGTATAATGGTTAAAGAATAACGCAGCTTTTCTTGGGGTAGTTTTGGTACTCTTGAAGGGAATTGTGAAGTGGTTCGGTGACGTCGTTTAGGGATCGAAGAATTTTGAAATTTGGGAGCTGCTGTGTCGAGGGGTTGCTTGATGGGTTGATATACCCTTTGAGAGAAGCATGGGAGGTACAGGTACAGGAGGACTATTGCACGCTGGACGATATAGTTTCCTGACGTGATGAAGATAAGTCGAAGGTAGAATTTGCAGCTCCCATTTGTGAAACGTGAGTTATCAAAGAAAATAGCAGACGGGTTTGCGATATTAAACTTGTAAGAAAATACAAAAAGTATATGAAAGTGAATGATCAAGACGCGCAGATATTTAGTGACAGCTGATGTAAAAGAAATCATACAACAGGACTGTAATCTTAGGATGCTGAACTTATTGCTCCAAAAATATAGCCCATCAGAAAACAAAGATATTTTACAGCAAATACAGAAAAAAGACCGATCATATGCAACATACGATACTCCGATTACCAAAATACCCACGCACTTAAATTAACCACCCCTCATCAATTCTATAACACCACAACCTACTTAGTTCCGTCATACTTAACGCTACAGCTGCATCGAAGAGAGCTGCGCGTCTTTCAATCGCCTGATAATCTTACAGTGCCAAATTTTCATCCATCAAGGCACACATAGATGCAAACACAAGACAATTACATTTAACACATACAAGCTAACATATATAATACTTCGATTGCCAAAATATCTACATTTTAAATGAACCATTTCCCTCGAATACCGCAATATCACAACCTATTTCATCACCAATGCCCATCAGTCTCGATCCTACAACCGCGTGAAAGAGCGTTCCGCATCTTGCAACCTCTTCAAACCCTCGCACGAAACGGTTTGCGTGAAACTAGCCACGTTCGAGCGTCAAAGCGACGAACCTGCTAGCCGGTTGTCCGCATTCAATTACCCTTATCGTGGTCCAAGTGTCAGACGTTATCAGCCGCGGGGTTAGTGGCCAGCCGTGACGAAAATTTCACCGGTCGATCGTGCCTCCTAATTGTCGTGGGTCGCGCGCGCAATTAGCCGCCGGTTTTCCGGGCGAATCGGCGTCGGCGTCGACGGCGGTGTCGACGGCAGTGGCCACACGTTCTGCGTGTGCGCGATCGATAAGATGCCGATCGTGCCGGCTTATCGGGCAACGGGCGGCCGATAAGAGTCGGTCCCCGTAGCTGTCGGAGCGAGCGCGGCCAGGCCGCGATACGCGGATTATCCGCGTGGCTCGTTTATTCCCGTGCTCGCTGCTACAACGACGACAATCGGCCTACCGACCTTCTCTTGTCCTCTCTCCCTCTCTATCTCTCTTTCTCTCTCTCTCTTTATCCCTCACGTTCTATCTGTCTGGAAATACAGTCGTTGTTGTTCGGATTGTCGTTACATCGAAGTTCAACGCCAGGATGTATAGGGAGCAGGATTAATTGTTTGTGAAGGGATTGATTCGGTCTTTGGGTAATCGGTCGAGGAGCTTGGTGAATAACGTTGAATATCGTCAAGTCCTGTGTAAAGTGTATTTTTATTTTGAAAGGAGATTTGAAGTGTTTGATGCGCATGTTGCATAGTAAGCTGGATGGATAAGTAATCTCAGTTATCACCTTTGATCGATAATGATATGTCAGAGACGTGGATTAAATACATTTGCTGGATTAAAAGACCGCGATAAGAACAAGCAAAGATTATTTTATAACATCTTGTTTGTTTACTTTGTCTTCTCGGCTTATTATTTGCACATTTCTAAACGATAATTTTTATAAAATCAAAGTAAGATGATCGATCTTACCTCCAAATATAACTCGAACTTCAGACTAGAAGAACGATAAAACACCGCGTGTTAAGAACGCCGTGTGCAGATAATAAAGTAGATCGAACAGCTGTATACGGATGATTAAAATCCACAGATCGATGCGATGATCGATGACGATACCGGTAACGCTCGATGGAAGACGCTCGACTCGATTTACGTGAAAAGTTTCACGATTTACCGACAAAACTGTTATCTACGCCAGGACTCGGTCGATCCCTGATCCAACATCGAACACTGGAAAATCGTGTGTGTATGAATAAACATTCGAAACACACATAGATAGAGGGAACGATCGTACACGATCAATGTTTGCGATGTAATCGATGGATAGCGATAGAACGAGTCGCAATCGGACATGGCGATCGCGATCGCGATAATCGTCTGACGAGCATCGTGCCAATAACGTGACGCGATATCTCACGGGATCTACCGATCGGATCTGATCGACGTTCGATTGGGACCGTCTTGAAAAACCGCAGAGTGCTTGTCGACGATTGCGTCAAGTTGAGTCAACAGAAATCATCGTACTCGAACAAGCTGGAAAAATTGAATGGGATGCGCTGTGTGACCGACAGTCGACAAACACAGAATGTTTCGCGTGGTGGACGGTGAATTCGTGCAACAACGTGCTATTGGACTGTGTTGCTTCGGCGCGCTACGTCGATGAGAATAAAAAAAGGTGAATCTGAGGATGAAAAGTGAGCTTATGGTCGAGTAAAATTTCGATCGAGATGAGTATACTGTTGTGGAGACAACGCAGAGGCAGTCAGCTCAGGGCGGAAACCACGCTTTCACTGACAAGTAAGTAATTTAAACAAATACGTAAAAATCTAAAGTTTTGAGACGGCGGTATGGAACGTAAAGCAAGTTAATATTAAGGTACTTTGAGTATGAAAGTTTCTTTTAATTTTCATGCGATCGTCGAATTTTCATATCGCAATTTTACTCTCGTAATCGAAACGAGAATTCATGTATGTCAGTAGCATAAATTTAAGAAATTGTTTACGATTTCGTTAAAGAAATATAGTTGGATATTTCTAGGACACTCTATATGCGAAATGCACATCCATAAAACGCAGAGTTCCGACTCGTACGTTGTTCTATCTGACTATCACTCTATCTTCCTAACAACGTTATCTCGTGTACACTTCGAAATTTCCCACTCAATTATGTTCGTATTCATCGTTGTCAAACTTCCAATATCATAAAGTATATAATGAAATAACCCGAAGTAAAAACCAAGGTATACGACGATATTTAAATTCAGAAAGTTGCAACCAAAGATGTTACTGTACAGCCAAAACACTCGTCTATTTCCAAGAATATTATAACGAGAAGATCAAAGAACCTCGAAAGGTACCTCTCTCTTGTTGAAAAACCAAAAAGAATGGAAAGCAAAACAGAAAAATGTGGATCCAGTTCCTAGTACCGTTTCGACGATCGATCGTCTTGCGATTTCCCATTCGATTCGACGGGGGTGATCGAAAGCACAGGCAGAACGGGAGAGAAAAAGAAGGAGTTTCGTCGAACGTTGCCGGTCGCGGCCTCGGAGCGTTAATGGGAGGAGTTCATTAAGATCGCGCGATTAGTGGCTTATCGCGGCTAAGCGAGGCTCGTTACTTTACCGTGACGTCACTTCCTCCCTGTGTCGCCGGCATCGTTGCCCGTTGCCTCTCTTTCCGTCCGTGCTTCCAGCTTTCTGCCCGCCTCTTTTGTTCCCCGAATTCGAGCTTACACACCGTTTCCTTCTGGTTACTCCACGACTAGAGCATCGTTTCCCCTTTGATGCCTCTTTTTGCTTGTTTTTCGCAAGAAATCCAAAGTACGTAGCGTTCAACACGCGAATAAACAATAAAATTTGATACTTTTTCGATTATATTTGTGGATATCAATAGGATTATATAATATTGTAATATAATAATATAAATATAATAATGTAATGTAAAAAATATACTATAATATTGTAGGCGTAATTATATAATTAAAATGGCACAATTAATTGCAGAATATGCGATTAGCGATGAACCTCTTGGAAACCAAGCGATTTATATTGATGGAGTCGATCGGTTTAACTTTTATATGGTCCATTTATTGCTTGAAGCTTTAATACGATTAAAATAGTGATTCCGGTTTTAGGTAATCGTTCGTTGTTACAAAACCTTCAAATTAAGTGAAGATGAATTGGCAACGATTACGGTTTCGGTGATTAAATTGGAAACTGGTTGTCGAAGGTTTTTCGTTCAACCTCGAAGAAAAAACACTTTTCAATTTCAAGATAATACAACATTTATTAAATATCGCTGCTTATAATATTATGTTAATTAATTAGCAAGTCAAAGCAGAAAGTTTGCCCCCGGTGGACTTGAATATTCAAAAGCTTAGTCTTAGGTTAAGTTTCTGTAAAAGTTTCAAAAGTCCCTTTCGCAAATCTACTTACACAAAAATATTAATTCCAGATAATACTATCTTGTTATACGTAGAATTCTTCGTCCGGAAACTTCTATTAGAACATTGTGTTTTTTCGTACAGCACTACAAATCAAACAAATTCCAATTGATTCTCAAGAACAAAAATTGGGAAGGATTGTTTTCGAGTGTCAAAAGTAGATACAGATTGCGTGATCCAGATGGTAATCTCTCGTCATTTGTACGATCATTGGCTTTGTTAATCGTCGTACGATCATGAAATAACGATCTTATAACGGAGTTACGATAAGCCTGATAAATTGTCTAGACAATGGTTAACGGTAAGTGCGGGATGGATCCGATCGATCTGGTCATTGATCGATATCGCGATCACACATTCGGTTATCTCCGCTTGGACTTTGTCCCATCTTCTGTTTGTTGATTTCCCTTTATCTTATAAACTTCAGCTCCTATAGTCACGAATGTTCTTATGATACAATTACTGTGATCGATATCGCAGATGATTACCGATGACGTTTAATCTTCGGTTTCTTGAACGATAAACTGATACTGGTTCTTGGACAATAAATGAGGTAGGTCAATCTAGTTGATCATGCCTCAGTTTTTACACGCGTAATCGGTGCCTTTTGGAAATATCTACGTAGAATTTCTGACAGAAAGTAACTACAGTTTCTTTTTTTAAATTTTGTTTGCTAAAGTAATTTTTAAATTGGTGGGATTTTGAAGGATCTTCCGACGTACGCTAATTCTTAACTCTGTGTGATTTTAGAAAATCGTAGAGTAATTTGTTAGTTGGAAGAATCGAAAAAGAATTGACTGTATGAATTAGAGACTTTTAAGACAGAAGTAAGGGAAACAAAATTTACCGAGCGATAGCACAATTTTTACAGTTGCTTCGACGTAATATTGCAGCGAACTTATGCTTCGTACGAAGCTATTATTTTAAAGATACGTGTAGTAGTGGAACGATTACTCGTTTTCTATCGCTCGATCGAAACGAATCAAATTCTACTCAAACTTAATCGAATTACTAATCTTGATGGATTAATTATCGCATGAGGAAGATAAAACACACGTAATATTCCAATATCTTTATGATTAACGGATATTAATCATTTGTTCATTACGATTTACAAACATTATATGTTTAATCTTCGAAGTTAGATTTAACTTATTATTTTAGTTTATGGGATTAATCGAAAGATTCTTATCCTATCGCTCCACCCTAAATTCTCGTTAAACTGCAACCTTGAAAATATTAATCAATTCTAAACGAAAACTCACTCTCACCTCATCGAATCACCAAGTTTAAATTCACCAAACATTGTTGGACCCAGCGAAGCCACTTTTTAGCCTGTTCACCGGGCAAATTTCCGCTCGGTCGAAGGTGGGTTTCGTGGCGGATCGTCTGGTGCGCGAAACGGAGCGGTGGTCGATTTTCAGCGAGAGCAGACGCGAGTCGAGGCGATCGGTGCCGCGATTTCGAGGACAAGGGAAGGCCGAGGAGGAAAAAAGAAGGCCGATGGACCGTGTTGAACGGAGATGAACGAGGCGAAGGAGGTGGCGCGGAGGGTTCCACGAAAGGCAAGAACGAAATAAACGATAAGAGGGACGCCGGGTTAACCAACAAGCAAATTAACACGTGGGAGGGTCCGATCGGCAAATGAGATAATTGTGCAACGAGGGGCCCCTCGGGGCTCTCTCTCTCTCTCTCTCTCTCTCTCTCTCTCTCCTCTGCTTCTTCTTCGCTCTATCTGTCCCAGTTGAGTCCGGCTGTATCGTTTCAACGTCGATTCATCCAACTGTCTCTCTCTCTCTTTCTCTTTCTCTCTCTCTCTCTCTCTCTCTCTTCGTTCATCTGTTTCGCATGAGCTTCACGAGCCACGAGGCGATCGGGAGAGGCGTGTTACCGATGGATGGGACCCATCGATGGATCGATCTATCGATCCCCATGGTATGCTTCGGCGTACCTCTCGCCCCAACCCTCTCTTCGGTTCTTTACCCGCTTCTCTCGTCCTTCGTACCTCGTCGCCATCGAGATTATAGGTGAGCACCGACAGCCACGGGCTTCTTCCAATACTTTGTAAGTTTATTTGCGATCCGGCTGTTTGTATCTTTATTTATGAAATCCTGGCGGAGGGGTCAGCCTTCCTTCTTCAATCGATCGCGCGCGTTCTTCCCTCTTCAACTGTGCCACGAAATTAATTATGCCGACGGAAAGAAGAAGAAGGATAGAGGATAGGGTGCAACGAAGCTCGTACCGGAAGGATAATGAGCGATCAATCGCGACCGGTCGATAGCTGTGTGCGTAAACTCTGCAGCTTGAACAGCGGTGATCGAGTTGATCTCGTTGTTGCTTGGTCCTCCTTTTCGTGCGTTATCGAACACGCCTGCGGTTTCGCGTTTCCAATGCTGTTTTTCTTCTTATTCGTTATTTCCGATTTCTTTTTAACACCTTACAACATTTTATTCCATTGGCCGATTAATTTATTTCGAATTTCTAATACGTATATTGACGTTCTATCCCTAAAAGTCTCTCTATACCTGCAGCTATTCAGTCCCAGCGAAAGAGATTCCTTTGAGCGAAATCGCACTCGGCAACCTTCTTGATGACAGCCTTTCCGGTGTAACGGCAATTAAAACTAGGACCAAGAAACGAGCCCACGGCGAAAAGGGTAGCGGTGGTCGGAAGAAGAGGTGGAAAGACGTAGAGGAGCGGTGTCCTGATAAACCGAGCTGATAGCACGCCTCCAAACATTTGCCCGCGATAAGATCCCGTATCTCCTGAGAAAGCCCGGTTTTTATGCTCGTGCACGTTCTCCGTGTCCGTTCCTCCGCAAAAGCAGCCACCACCGCATTGAAACGATAGCGGACGCGAGTGCGAGAGAGACAGTGGCACGGTGAATCGCCAGGGTGCGACGAGGACAGGCAGAGCGTCTGGCATGGGCCCATGGTGTTGTTGTAGTACCGGCTTCAGATAGAGATAGCTATTTTTAATGGAAGTTCTTCGAGTGCTCGAGCGTCGATAGCCGACCGCCTATCTACCGGCTGATATTTTTAATATCGGAAACGGCCAGATGGGGTGGCGGTGGAGGAGAGGCTAGATAGATAAGTCTCTCTCTCTTTCTCTCTTCTACTCTCGGCCGGCAAAGTCGCCGATAGCGTGGATCCATTGCCCGTGTGTGACTGTCTATCTCTTTTCTATCCATTTTTCCCTTCTTTCGCTATCTTCCTCTCGACGACCGCATTCCAAAGCTTTTCTCCTCCTACTTTCGTCCTGGTGGGTATACATAGAATAACACCCGTTTTTTCTTTCGCGATCGTGATCTAGCGCAAGGAATCGTAGCTCGATCAAAGTGATGTGGATCACTGGGTAGACGCCTCGCGGGGATTTCGGGAACACAAGATTTGAAAAAATGGAACGATCGGACGTTTCGAGGTTTGCAGATATTTATTGATAGAAAAATCGGTTTTACTTTGCCAAGATACTTACAGATCTAAAATGTGACATTAGCGATTATGTAGTTAGAAGACTGACAATTCTCTAACTTTGTCACTGACGATAGGTAGCGTAATTACGTAAGAGAAAATATACAGAACGAATTTCATTGCTACTAATGTAGTTTATACATACGAGTAATGGTTTACTTTATAGTTGTACAACGAAAAAATACAGCTCAAGTTTTATCCTTAGGATCGTACAGTTAAAGAACTAAATAGAAGCTATAACATTTTGTAACCGACTAATATATAATTATAATATATAAAAATGATATATCTAAATGATATATGATTATATATCATTTGAATAGCATTATGTATATAATATATAGTTATCGTACCGGAAATAAGAAGAATAGTATAATGGTTGTTGAACTAGATCTGAGAGAAAGCATTCCGATCGTAACTGTTGAAAAATGGTATTGAATCGTTGTCGTTGGTGGTACCAGAATCTCGTGAAAGACTATCGAGGATCTAGAGCCAACAACAATTAGCCGGGGGTCAGAGTTCGGAACTTGGTGCTGCCCTGCCACGATGGGCGGGTTTGCATCGCATCGAGGGCGATCCGAGTAAACAAATCATAAAGCCCGACGTGGAAGGCCTCCTTGCGAACGATCTTCTCTCGGTGAACCTGTCTGTTAATCTGATCTCGGACATTCTGCGTGCGTGATCCAGCTTTCACAAGAAACGTTGTACAAGAACTCTTCGACGAAAAAGTATGGAGCAGTCTCAAAAGTAACGCGCAATCTAGATTCGCTACTACTACATACACGAGTTTCTCTCTTTTTCTTGATGTAACCAAGGATAGACTTCTTTAAGTTCTGTCTTGGTAGTTTTATTCTAGAAACAACGTCTTTCAATCTTTTATTTGTTTTTATTTCAATAGAATAAACCCTTATTTTCATTCCAATCTCGTTGCAAATATTTCTGTTTTTCTGTAGCCTACGTTCATTCCTTTTGGATCGCAAAAAATATCACCGAAACTTAGCGAATTTTTTAATGAAAGAAGAATACGAATACGCTCAGAATCGAAAAGATCCTAAATAATTTAGCAGAAACAAATATTCGTTACTATTAAAATACAAATCAAGATTAAAAAAATCATTCTCCACTCTTTCTTCCGATCTTGACATCTTGCAACAAAATTTTCCATCGATCCTTTTCCTCAGTGTCCACCATACACGTTCCCTCAAAACTTCTTCGAACGCGTGTACCGTCTATCCTCGCCAAACAGTTCCGTCTCGTACCGATCTTCCTTCTTCTTCTTCCTCCACGTTTCTCGGTCCAGCTCTTATCCTTCCGCGGGATGAGAACCCGAGATGCCCTCCTACAGATACAAATGGGTACCTATGCCAACGGCGCAACCTGTTATTATACATTCCCCTATACAAACAACGTGTTAATCGGGCCCGCGCCCTGGCTCTGCGCCGCGTACGAGCTGGATCCCCCCATGCATCGCGAGCACAGGCTATCGGGCTACGCGCCGTGGAAACCGATTTATCGATCGTTCCGCGTGCATTTCTTCTTCTTCTTCTTCTTCTTCTTCTTCTTCCTTGCAAGAGGCTCGGTGTATGTAGCGGCGGTAAATTGGAATACACACCAGCCCCGGTTCCCTTCTCCCACAGATTTTGACCGTTCGAACAACGATTCCAACTGTTCTTTGCGTTATTCCTGGTGATTTCTTTTTTCCAGCCTCTTGAAGCAGGAACGAAGTAACATCGAGATGATGGGCCGCTGGAATGTGAACAGAGTTTTGGAGAATTTGTTACGTTGGTGTATTAAACCGTCTTGTCGGTCTTTGAACCTTCTTACTTTTTGAAGCGAGTTTCCTTTTAATAACGAGCGCAGTAATATTGTTTCGCTGATTCCAAACTTGTTTAAGAAACATGGAATGTTCTCATCGAAACGTTGTCCATTTAGAAATCTTTATTTCTCGAATGCTGTTGCTTTCTTTAATCTTCGCGTAAAAGATTGAAGGAAGTAGTCAGATAAAAATTCTCAGCATTGAACAGCTAACTAAAAATAGATGACTTGATCTCTGTTCTATCCAAGCGTGTAATTGTATCTTATAAATCAAGAAATCAAAACTGACAATTCGATTACTTAACCCTAAGACGATCCCAGCAGTCAAACTGAAATCAATTCGTTTCAAGAACGAAAAAAAAAAGGAAAAGAGAAAGGGAAAACAATCCTGAAAAATTAACAGATCCATCAGTAAGGAAACCGTAGAAGAATGTGGCGGGTCTTCCTGTCGAAGAGAAAGAACGAGAGAGGAAGGATCGCAGCCAGGGATGCAGCGGCTGGTATCTACATTGTATCGTGCACGGGGCTTCGTGGTCAGGTCTCGATGCACCTGGTGCTCATCGTCTCGATCTCGATGCTGCCCGGGGCTTTCTCGCTCCTTCCCTGTCTTCTCTGCTTTCTCTCGGTGATCTTCGGCATCGACGCTGTGCATACCGCCACCCTCGTGAAACAACCACGAAACGCCCTGAAAATCCACTGTGAACCATTCGAGGATCGATCCGCGGTCGATCCACGACCGATAAGCGAACTGCATGCCGCACCGCCACGGAGTCCTGGTGCATTATGAAAACCCTTCGTAAGCTTGTACACCCGCTGGCGCGAGCCTTTCGATATTACGACACGTCGTTAGCTGAAACATCCTCCCTTCTATGTGGACGTACCTGTCATCGTGAACTTCCCTGTTACATAGTTTCTATGCCGTGTCCGGAGAAATTGAATTACTCATCGCAAAGTCGGTCGTGTTATCTGGTTTATTTCGATCGATGTGGTAATTTTGTAAGGATTGTTCATTTATTACTGAAAGGAAGTAGGTTATCTTTGAAGAAGTGGGATTCCTATGGAATTGAATAATGGATTGTGAATCGAATTATAAGGAAAGAGCTATAACAGAAAATGGTATTATATTAAATTATTAGCCAAGATATAATCTTAATCGGAAAGTTTTATAATTATAGAATTATAACATGAAGACGTTTTATAAGATTTATAATATTAGTTTTATTATATTTTGATACTAATCGTATTAACTGTGTAATCAAAAATCATGACATGAACGAACCACCACGATCGATCATCGCCCTAAACCTCTCTAACCATCCATCTCAGCCATCCTAGGAAAAATTCACCTAAATAAAACCGACCACCAGTTATCAACCCTTCGATGTGTTCACCAAAACCACCCCCCCCCCCCCGCCACCGCCCCTTCCATTCAGGAAACAACAACGATGCTCGAGTTCCCACAGACGAAAGAAATTCATGGCAATCAGAAAAGCCTCGTCTGCCAAACGACGATATAACACACTGTCGGCAGTTTTCCGTGGCCTTGCCTTGTCTGCAGGGTTCCTCCAACCCCTCGAATTCCTCGGAATTCCGCGGCTGTGGTGACTGGCGGTGGCGACCGCGTGCGCTTCGCGATAAGCTTCTCCTCCGACCGGCACCAAACCACCCCTCCTCAGCGAGCACGAACCTAGAACCATAGCTGGTGTTAGCCCGTCATCCTGGAGAGGAGAAAGTTTCGGGGGTGCAGCTCGAACGACCGGAGTCGATCGATCTCCTCCGCTCATCGCGGATTCGTTATCTTTATCCGAGGCGCGCTAGGCCTCGCGATATATCTGATTGGACGAGAGTTCTCCTTTCTGTCTATGGTGTCTACACAGATAGAATGGTTGGGGGTAACTGCCGTAATTTTAAAACGATCCCCGAACCGCAGGATTTCGTTTGCTGGCCGTTTATTTATGGTCGCGGCAACGAGGGTGCCTAGAGATGGCTGTCTTATCGGCGGTGCCCGATAATTGCTCGGTTTTTGCGGGCGAACACGCGGGCAAACGTTGGAGCAGGTCGATGGCATTTCGTGCTTCGTGGTACAAAGAGAGAGAAAGGACTAGGTAGTATGTTTTACGGGTGTTTCGCGAGCACGTGGAACAGGGCACGAGTTTTATCCTCGTTCGATGATTGCCCGGTTTTTGCCGGATTGGCCAGCGTCAGGCGATGATTTTCCAACCTGTTCGAAATGAGTTTTGGGAACGAGTTCCCGGGGCAAGTTGAGGATTCCAATGTATTTTAGCCTCATCAAGATTTGTCTTCCGTTGTGTAGGGTTAACAGAGATTGAGCGTTTCTCGTATTAGTTTTGGTAAATAAAATTAGAACGTCAGTATATCCGGATCAAGTAGCTATAATTAGATTTGATTTTGGTTTTGCAATCGATTGGAGACAAGTGTTAGAGAAACAGAGTGAATGAAGTGGATGTTTCAAAAGATGGAGTTGTTCGATTTGATTCCTCAGTGGCTCGAACTAATCACGAGAATTAGTTACATCGATGTCCAGCCTGTATTTTTACCATTTTCACACCTTCTTCCATATTTACATATTTACAATTTACATGTGGCACGAATGCATAGACATCTGCTATTTTTTAATTATATAGTTGCAATTTCTATCCACCGATCTCGATGCAATCCATCGTGAACGTTGCTCCAATAATTTCCTGTATCGATTCCCCATTACACGAGAATGGGAATCGTTGCTGTATCAATTTGAAAAAACAAAATCGAAGAGAATGGAAGCGATGCACACGGGGACTCCGTCGAGTTTATCTCGGAACTCGGCTCATCGGCTCCTCTGCTTCATGCATCGATGTCCTTTATCGGCTGTTCGGCATGTCCCGGGAACATTACCGCCCCGGTTGATTGATATACAAAGTTGACAAAGTGCGCGACGTCGGTTGTCTACGTGTCGTGTTCGTCGTCGTCGTCCTCGAGGTAATGGCGCGGCAACCCTATCTCGCTATTGTACACTCCCTGTTACGTATACCTCTGTGTTCCGTATCATTCTTCGAAAAGGAATCCGATTTCTCTGATTATTGACCGGATTTGTTTCTTCAAACGTATAGATGAAAGCCAAATTGCCGCTTGACGATTGGACATGTCATTCTTCCTTTTATTGGGGTTGATACTCAACGAGAAAGATGATACGTGAATTGAGACACTGTGTATTATAAAATGATTAGAGAAGAGTAGTTATAACGATTGGTTTCATCTTTTGTATTTAAAAATTATTGAAAATATGTCGAAATTTTTCACAAAATTAGGACTGACACTTACCAACATAGAAGCACGATCATATATTTATGATCTTCTATTTGCAATGTATTCAAGCACAGATTGAAAAAGTACGTGGTTCTACTATCGATGTGTGTTTTAGTAAAACGATGGATTTTTCAGTTTTATTAAGTAAATTGCACAACTATATGTCAGTCGTACGGATCTCTCCACTTCGTGAAATTCTCTCTTATTCTTACAAAAATACGATTACATTTAAAATGGGCCAAAGGGTACAGCAGATTTAAAACGGACGTTTTAAAGACGTCGTGCGTTGTCTGGGACATATATCCGTAACAAGCGTGTATCGTAGAAGCAAAATTGCATCTACCTAAAGGAAAACCCTCGATGGCTGCGAAAGCCTCGATGCTTTCCTACTGAACGATCCTTAAAATTTACGCCGCGTTATCGTCGATCGCACGTCGCTGTACATCTCCAGCTGCACACACTTTCGTAGCAGCGTTTAACTATACAGAATCGGTACACCTACATGTGTCTTGCCGCGACCCGGTTCTTTCACGGCCCCGTGCTAAACGAGAGAAATAAGAGAGGGAGAGACGCAGCACTTCCTTATCTCCCGTAACGACTGCTCGTTATTAATCGGCGCGCGCTGTTCGAGATACCGAACCCAACCTCCACCCCCGTGCACCCTTAGTGTCTCGCACCGTGGCCCCTTCGGATTGCGCACCTTCGTCAGCCTGCTGAGTATGCGTTCGTGCTTATGTGTGTTACCGATACGTGCTGTTGCAACGCGTATAATAACACTAGGAAACGTAGAGTACGTATTATGGAATATTTCTCTGGGGGGTTGATCCGAGTCAAAATCGGTTAGATAATGCATGATTGATGTTTTATTGGAACTATTTAGTAGTAAAGAATTAAACAATCTTTTTACATAGAGGATACCAATGTAAGACCATAGTAAAAAGTTAAACGAGTTATTAATAGAATAAATAATTATCTAGTAGCGATTTTACAAAGAAATAGACTCTCCTAAGTAATAGGTTGATTCATAAATTCTCGCGGTTTTCATTTTATATTGTATTTTTTCTCATAACAATTGTCTATCATCCTGCACGTCTTATAAGTTGGGAAAAAGTTGTAAATAATGGTGAAGAATACTTCATAGATGAATTTTTACTAAATATCTGAAAAATGAAACAAAACCTTGAAAACCGATAAAATTGTACAAACTTATGGACCGATTCCAACAATAAGAATAAAAGAGAGGAATTTTGTTAGGTGGAGGAATCTAAAGGACTAACTTGTAGTTACCGACTTCTATGTTAAGATATATTGTATTAGGTTTGTAGGTTATGTATTAAGTTTGTAGGTTATGCATTAGGTTTGTAGGTTATGTATTGTATTAGGTGTCTTTCTTTTACAGACCCGTCTTTTACAACGATACGTCTTTATACAAACATGAAACCTAACCTGTCGAACGTTGTGATCTTTATTTTGATAGAACAAAATGGATCATACGTAATTCCATAGAATAATATAAAATGGAAAATGTTGTGCATCCATTGTTTTCTTATAAAACGAAAGAAACTTTTCGGACGACCTAAGACATACATTCACATTTTCGATTTCCTACTGTATGCACGGTACACGTATGTGTACCATTTCGTGAAATATTCGGAAATTTTTCGGAAACAATCAGAAACAATAAAGACATCATGAAACGCGTTAACAAAAGTAAGAAATTTCTACCCTCTATCCAGGGTTGCACACCCCTCTTCTCGTACAGCCATTTCCGTATCGACTCGCGATACCGGAGAATTCGGCAATGCATGTGCGTCTCGCCTCTCGTACACAGGATGATTTATTATTTTTATCTCACCGCGGTTCCTCGCCTGGGTAACCAGCAAGCAGACGACGAAGAAAGATGTCCTCATCGAGGGAGAATCATTTCGCCCGATGAAATTCCAAGCTGCCCACAAGATCTATCATCATTTTGCCAAATACAAATTTCATTCGTAATTTTATATACGTATTCTTCAAACGTTTACCAAGTTAGGAATACACAAAGAATATCTGTTGAACATTTATTCCACTTAACAACGATATGGATATCTTGTCGCGGTATTAGTCATTTTCACGATATTAGAGAATTACGGTTTACATTCACACGAATGTGTGATCACTGCTTTTCTTATTTCTGTTTCAGCTACTTCTAAAGGACATATTTATATCCATTTATTATACGTATCTCTAAAAAACGCTAGCTTCTTGTTGATAATTCCTGATAGTACTTTAAGTATTGTACGATTTATAATAACATTTTAAAATATATGTTAAAAAATACAGAAGATGGAGGGTTAAACAAAAATTAATTATGCCCAATATGCATCTCGCTGGTATGGCAAATTACCGATTGTACAAATCTTGCATAGGAAACGACCGTTTGCTCGATCTCCACGTTTCATCGCCAAATTCCCGAAAACGGAAAAGCCAAGAAACGGAAGGAAAAAAGAAGAAGTTGGCCAGGAAATACGGCGCGATTCGCGGAAGCTGTAATCGCGTGGAATCGTTTGGTAGCGAGCGTTTAAACGCGATCGCCTCGCATTAGCGTCGGGTGACGGGGCTAGGGAAAAGTACGGTGGCGTGCAAAAGTGGCCGATAAGTCGTCTACGGTCGTCGATTCGGCAGGGGGTGGCTCGTACGGTTATCTTTCAGACGTGCCTTGCAATCGGCCGCTCTAACTAACTGCTCGATGAAAAGCTCGTCGCGAATCCGGGACGTATTTCTCTATCGTCCGTGAAAGGAAACGAGGGGGAAAAGAAACGCCTCGATAACGCGCGAAATATAACCCTTTATGGTAGGTACGCTCATTAAAATCGTGGCGAAGGACGTGAATTACAAAAGGGGGGTAACGATTTTCGTTCGTGAGAAAATCGAAGTCAGGCTGGTGGTAAGATCCGTGAAATTATGGGACACCGACTGGTATCAATAATCGATTAATATCGCCGGTTAAATACGATCCCCGCGGCATTACTGGCCGATAAGTCGTCGATAACTACGGCAGAAGCAGTCGTGGAACCGTTAACTAACGACTCGATGAAAAGCTCGTTCCACCGAACTTGGATCTTCTCGCACGGGATAGGCCTTTGGATAGATATTGGCAATCATGGTTAAATTTGTCCTTGATCGCTAAGAAATTACCAAGAAACGTACGAACTCTGACTGATTCCTTTCTCTGTTCTTACATATTATTGTTCATTTTATGGCGAGTAAACGGCGCAGATCCTGTGATTTAATGTTTTCGGCGATAACAATTTTAGAAATGAATCCGGGCTTGGACATTTATCGTATGAAAATAGCGCTTGAACCGCTGAAATATTAGATGAGACATCAAGATGCAGTAATCCATTTAAACGAATATAAAAACACGAAGTAATCTTGAAGATTTTATAATCCAATGGAAAAACAAAATTCTTAAAAAAGGATCCCAACTTAGAATCCTGTATACGTAACTCGAGGACGAAGCTCAAGCGCTAAACTACTAAATGAAACCATCAAGAACCGTCGCGCCGCTGGAGTGTAACTAAAAAAAATCAAAGCGGCCGGCTCATTATGGGTAATCAATAATCGATACATTATCGGCGCATTCTCGTAGGAGGTGGCAGAGGGAAGGTAGCAGCCATGAGGGGGCTAGCAACTCATCTCCGTGCCAACCATCCAGGCAGCCAGAGAACCTGCTGTTCGACGGGGATATTCGAGGGTTCCGATTTACACAAGTATATTGAATTTATTGAGATGAGCCTAGGGATAGCGGCCAGGAGGATATTAGCTGCCTACCAACCGCCCCGACGTTTCATACGATCCGTCCTTCCCATCCCCTCTCTCGTTCGTGTCGCGTTTCAACCCCCGCGACACACCTTCCACCCTCTTCCCAATGCTCAGACCAGAGAGCCCACCTCCGTTCGCCTCTCGTGCATTTATTAAGATCGCCAGCCTGATTTATGCCTGGCCGATAGGAGGCGACTGACGACGAAGGGGTGGGTTTTCAACGCGATTCAAAGCAAATCTAATATCGACTCGGGGGTGTCGATTATCAGCCGAGGCGAGGTCGCGGTCCAGGCGTCTTGGCAATTCAATTTAGCTACGTTTGCCCCTGTTTGCTCCGGTTCCCCAATCAGTTTCAATGTGTTTAGAATTGCAAAGGGGTTAGAACGAAGGGAAGAGGTTGTTTACGAGTCGGATTTTGATGGCTTCTTAATCCTCTTTGAGATTTACGATGCTGGGTTATTTAGTGGGCGTTTATACTCAGATCTGTGGAATTCTGTAATTTTATTTCATTCGTCGGTGTGATGTTGATAAAATAATACACTTTCCTTCGTCGATCTAAAAGGATTTTCAATGTTCCAAGTTTTCTATCATTCTTGAAGAATATAATCTTTAAATATAATAAATCGTATTTCTAATGTGCGTTTCTTTTTCTGTTATAGGTAAGTCCAGTTCACCGTCTCGTAATGGTAACTGTACAACTTCGCTTCTCCACGAAATTTCACTCGCTCTAACTGTAAGTCAGAGATTAATATTCAGATTTCTATCCAAATCAACACGTCATAAACGAGGTAGGGAGAACAAATGTTAAAAAATAAACTTTGTGAAAAGAGATTGCGATAAATCAAATAACGCAAACGATCGCGTTGCATCGGTGTGCGATTCAATCGGATTTTATCTCGTCGATTTTTCGACGACTGACCGACGCGAGACGTCGACGTCGCAACGATCCTCGAGGGTAATCGGTGGCGGCAGCCCGAGGAGTGCTGCGGATTCTGCGGCTCTGCGAGCGCGATTCGAGCTGTCCTTATCTTCGGCGACCAGCCGTGGTTCTACAACTTAACCCTTCCAAGGCAACACGGCGCGGAGATTACCTTTGCGAGTTCGTCCCGCTTTCTCGCTTCCTTTCCTGTCTGCCCTCGCTATCCCGAGTCCTGTCTCATTCTGAATCTTTTGACGCGAATGTCGTTCCACCCTTCATCACTCGCGAATCAGACAATTCATGAATTTAAGGAATTTTACCGCACGTTTTACTCACCAGATACTCGTCTCGTTCTGATTACTGTAACGATGATTGAGATATCGGGATTAGCAGGTTAAGATTATCTTACAGTGTTACAATAGAATAATTAATTTTCCATCTGTTGGAGTATTGCGATGGTACATAGACGACACTAATGGAAACATCCATTAAAATAATCGTATCTTTTAGGCTGTGTGATTTAGAGTTTTTCTCATTGTTTATTAATTTGATTTATCGGTATTAAACGAAGGTATAAGCGACAGATATCGAAACAAATCTTTTTACCATTCAAAGCTGATCGAAGAAATATATTTCTCGTGCATTCTGTCGCGGATAGAAAGAGGGACGTGTGATTGAAAAGAAGTTTCGATGACAAGAAGCTGCCAACGGCTGATAAGCTGGCGGATAAGAGGGCAGTGACGAGTATAAATATGAAAATGGGGTGGAAAGATCCCACCATAAGCTTCCTCTATTCTACCTTAGCCGAAAGAAATACATTTCCGAACAGACACAGTTCGAAAGTAGAACACGGTGAATTATCGAAAACCCTCTCGATACCAACTAAAATCCGAGAAGCTCCCCATTCGCGATAGCGGCAGAAACAAGGAAAGCTGAAAGATTCGGACGCGTTGGGGGTGGTATTTAGATATTCTAATGGCCGCCTGATATCAAGACGCCACGGCGCGCGAGATAAAGACGACGCTCCCGTCGAGGACGCGGCGCTGCGCGTCGCTGATAACGCGGAGCTTCGCTCGTTGTTTACGTATACGACGTTACATGCACGTTAAGGTATATCTACGGGCGAGACAGTGTGCGTGCACACGTGCATATAACCGCGGCCGCGATTATTGGTGCAGCGAATATTAATGAAATGATTATGGCGAACGACGCCTGGGACGAGCACCGAAAAACTCGTCGCGTCGTTTCCTCGAGAAATTTACCGTGCGCGCAGCAAGCTTTAATAGGGAATTGAAGACTATGTCTTGGCAGGTTGATGGTTATTATGTATGAGGTACTTCAATGTGTGATACCGGTTGTAGAGCAGGTTTTAATTTCACATAATTGTTGGTCCATTATTTTCTTCTAAAATTCTTGCGACAAGTTTCTATAATTTTTTATTGTGTATTTTAAATCGTTATATTATACAATTACGAGATTCTAATTGGTCAGTTATTTCTCTAAAAGACTGGTTCAATTATTCGAACCAACGGATAGCCTAATTTTATACATATTTCAAATATTAAAGATATAGGAAAAGAAAGTTACCATTATTAAAAGTATCTGTACAATAGATAGGATTTACCAAAAATTACAAAGCACTCGATTAAATTCTCAAACGCTAAAAATCGTTCAAATAGCATGTTCGAAACCGGATGAACGGCAGAAAAATACCATCAGACTCCAATTCCACCAGCAATTTTCCAACCTTCACCTTACGGTCTAAAACATTCGCCATTACGATGCTCTAAAATTCAATAACTCGGTCGGTCGTGTCCGCGGCAATCTGAGATAGGAATCTGGCAAGTGATGCTCGACTGCAGAGGGCGATAAGCAAGCTATCCCGCGATGATAGCGATCGTAAAGTGACGCTGGGTTTTATCCAGCGTGTAACGTTCGACTTTTCCAGCGGTTTCATTGCTTATCTCTTTCGATTCGCCGCGAAGAAATCCACGGTATCGAGCCGTGGCCAGGAAAAAGAACTCGCGAAACAGAGCTTCTCCGATTACCAATGGACGATCGTCCACCCGCGATCCAGTTACCGCAGTTGTCTGTACTTATATATACATAGCAGCGAGAGAGTTGGCCGAGTCACGAGAGGAGAAACTGGCAAACCGGACGCGCAGGATCTGTTTGGTCGACAAAGGAGCCTGTGGATTAAGCCTCCGTGCACACCCACGTGCGGCATGGAACGAGCAGCGTGCACACACGGTCTCAAAGCACACGGAATAAAGTCGTGGCTGGAACGTGTTGAACGTTATCCCTGGCTCGGTGTCCGGCCGTAGATATGTTAATCAGCCACGCTGGTGCAAAGCGATCCTCGAAGGCTTGGACGATAGTTGCGTGCCCGGCATCCCGAACTTCGTCGACTATAATTATAAATCAGCCACCCTTATGCTAATGTCTCTGTCCTCCCAGACTCTGCTTTCGGCTGGCTTGGCTGGTGAAGTGAGCGCCCGCGAGTCGAGTCGCGAATCCAAGAGGGAGATTGTGCATGTCTGCGTATAAACCGATCTCCAATTAGGCCGCGATACGCAAGTTCGGGAGTTACGAGTCGCGGGCGTGAGATATCGCCAGCAAACACCGCGGAAAGTTTTCAAGTGTATTTTATATTCTACATAAAATATTCGTATTCGTGTAACATCTTCTCTTGCCTACGTTTTAAACTAACTTACCAAACTTACAAGATCTTTCGACGATATCGAAGTCTAATAGAGAAATGTTTAATCAATGGATTAATATTCTCCTTCGTCCTATTACTACCAGCTTGTGTTATATTTCGTTGTCATAAAGAAACACTCTTTGCCTGCATCTAACGTACAAGAGGAAGATCTCTCAAATATCAATTCTCTCGATCGCAGAGAAGGATTACTCAATGACCTAGCATCGGATAAACTGCTAAAAATGAAATATTAACCCATAGCCTGACTCTATCCGTCTTACAATCGTCATCTTTCCGACGATGATTCTCAGAGAGAGTAAAATTGGTCACAGCAAAGTCTCCAGGACGGAGGAGCAAGGGTAGAGAGGTTGGCTAAGGGGCGCGTGCGAGAGGATGGCAGGGTGGTAAGCGTAGGGGTGGCGCGACAGCCGAAGCTATGCGGATCTGGCTTATCTCGAACTCGCAGACGCGTCGCAATCGATATATCTCGCGGAGGCTCCTCTCGATAGGTGACTACCCCGGCGACATCCGCGCGTAGAACGCCAACGCGGGGCTTTCTCGCTCTTTGCTCGCGCTAGTGCGAGCGAGAACATCTTTTACTCGACAATGTGTACGTCTGTGCATCGATATATGTACGTACGAATGTATATGTGTGCGTGGAGAAGCAGACACAGAGCCCTCTGGCTCGTCCCCTGGCCTCGAACCGCTGCAGAAAAGATCAATTTTAGATTCGCAGCGATTTATAACTTCCTCTAATATGGCACCGATACCATCTCTCTTCCTAGCCTCCCTCTGTCTGTCTCTCTTCGTTCCAACCCCCCTTTGCCCCGTCGACTATCCCCTTCTGTCTTTGTTGCTCTATCTCATTGTCGCCTAGCAGCTCGTGGATCTTCGAGGACCGCTTTCCGCGCCAACGAGCCGGCATTCGAATCCTCCTCGTGGATTATTTGTTTCCATATTCGGAAGAGAAGTGAGGGAGGGAAGGCCGCGTTAGGCCGAGCATAGGATTCACTAGCTGAAAATGGCTTTCATTCGCCGGATTTGCCCTCGTTCGGGGATTCCTTCGGCTGGAATCCTTGGACCAGCTGACTGCGGAAATAGATCCCGGAATCGAATATAGGGTGGCGGAGGGAGGAGGGAAGCGGATTGGAGCGTCACTCGAAGGATTTCCGTCTTACCCCTTTGGGTCCATTTGCAGATACCCTTCGCGATCATCGCGTTGCTATTGGATGTTCTTCGTGGAATTTTTATCAATGGAGTGGCCCGATGTAGGTGGATTACACGTGACAGGGATGAAGGGGTTGGAATGCGGATAGAAAAGTTGGAAATTGATTTAGTTTACGAAGAAAATAGTCCGAGTTATTAAATTTCTTTTCGTGATATGTTCGCAGTAGCAAAATTTGTATGGACGTTTTTAATAAGAATGAAAATTCTATAGAAATTCTGTGGAAACTACAGTAAGTTGCTAAGTAACTGCAGTAAGATAGTTCTTCGTTTTATTGATATGGTGACTGGATGTATTGGATTACAATGACGAAAGGAGTTAAACTGTTGAAAAGAAAGTTGACAACCTATTTTTAAAATTTTATAAAATGGTTCACACCTATTCAAAGTTATATATCGGTCTAACCCAGAAACAAAAACACGCAAAGAAAATGAACGAATAACGGAACGAACGATAAAAGTGGAAGAATAAAGAGGAACAATCGTTATCGGTATCGGTTCATCATCGTAATCTCGTAACAAAGGGTCTCATTCGATGAGAAGACAGGAGAGAGAATCAGGCTATGTTCGGTTTAAATTAATTTGGGACTGGAAACGGAGAGGACCTGTCCGGTTGCGCGGTGGACTCGAGCTACAACTTAATTGGACGCAGAAACTGGTCCCTTCGAGGGGGCGAAACAGCTCCGGCAAGGCAGGAAGGAAGGATCCGGGCATGCGCCTCGGAAGAAGAGAATTTTAATTGGCGGCAATTTGTCGAGTCCTCGAGAGGGTGGATTCCCCCGGGATCGAGTCGGCTACTTAGCTTCAGCCGAATGACCACTTTGTACGCCGTCAGGCCAGTCGTTTTGAAGGGTTCCAGCGACGGTTCCTCGCTTCCATCCACGTCCCACGTTTTCTTGCCAATCTTTCTTCTTTCTTTGTTTCTGCCCTTTTCTATTTGCCCTCCTGTGAGACGCATACCAAACCTTTTTGCCTTCTTTAGCTTCACGTTATGAGATTTTTTTAGAATATTTTATGAGATTTTATTTTAGAATATGCGAAAGATTTGATAAATATCATCACGATAATCGGCTCTTCTTACATTGCCAACACAACTGCAAAATGTTTCGTATAATACGTTTATAAAAGATCTGTTGAGGTTATTAGATGTATAAAGAGAGAGACGCGTGGATAAATTATAAGGTAGAAAAATATATTTTAAATACAGAAATGAAAGTACAGGTATGAAATAATAATTTGAGCTGGTTCAAGATCCGCACGCTAGCAGCGTTACCCTATAACTGAAAATCCCGAAGCCAACGTCGCCTGTCGACTGTTTATGGTCTGCCTTCGACCCAGTCTTGTGTCTATACGCTGTCGACGGCTTCGGTGCTTTAGAAAGCTAAAAAGACCAGATGTAGAGTTTTCTTAGAAGTGGTGACCTTCAACAAGATCGATACAAGATGTTCAAATACGATGTTTTAATTGTCTCGAGCAATATGCAATATCTCGACATTTTGCATCCGACAGAATGAATTCCAGAAGAGAATACATTGAACTTGCTCGAGTAGGTCCTACCAGGTCGTAAGATTAAGGATCCAGCAAAACGTTCCGCGATTTTGGGATGTCCATCGACAAAGGAAGGAGGCAGGATCAAGCCGATAGGGATCAGCGACGCCGCGCCGGTCGGCTCATTATATTCCACGGATGACTCCGTGGCTCGGTCACGACGTCGCGACGACTTCCACCAGGACGACGATCCATCACGTTTTCACGCGAATTCCGTGCACGACCGCGCCGCAGCGTGCAATTAATGCCCGGCTACCACCAGTCGAACGTGTCGATGACAACCTACTGCACTATCTCTTTTCTTCTCTCGCTTCACTCCTCAAAATATACCGAATGTAACATTATCCACATGCATGCAATTACCGTAAGAGAGTTCCGTGTTCGTAACCATTTCCATGGTTTCTTTCGATCTTCCAAGAAATACGCGGTTCCCGTCTTAATTATTAATTTATTCGCCGAGCCAAGGGATAATTTATTCGGACGCGACTCGATCCCGGTTTAATCGTTTTCGTGCGAGCTTGCCCCGTGTTCCTCTTTTAAATATTTTGTCCCCGTACGCGACGAACCACACGGTAGTTTATTGACCGAGCAAATTTACAGAGGCAAATTTCGGTGTTGGGCGGCGACGGAGGCGCGTTTTACCGCGGCCATGGGCCCCGTTTAATGGAGATGCATGCGCGTATGCAAATCTGTAATTGAATATCGAAGAACGGGGCGGATCGCGTAAGTTAAACGCCACTTTTCGCTAACCGCGCCGGATGCAACCGCTTTAAATTTCGCGTCATTTTGCCGAACGTGTCCATTACATGGACCCTCAATTGCTCCTTTTGCTTCTATAATACTTCTTCTTCTTTTTCTTCTTCTTCTTCTTGTCCTGCTCTTGGTCACTTAATTTTTTCGTTCTTTTAGTTTCTGAAGTGCTTAGTTTCAATCTCTTAACTGATCAAAATTGAGGAGCGTGGTTCAAAAAATAGCTATACCTTTCTTCCCGTGGATTGTGACGAAGGTTGCGCAAATTACATCTATCAAGTGGACGATACGTATTTACGATGTAACACAGATAGAAATTGAATCATTAGCGATATGTATTAGAATGCGAGAATTGGATATCTGTTTAGAGTTTCCATAAGAATGGATTAAATGGCGGAAATGGTTGGGTTATATTGTTAACTGGTAGAAACAGTATGAGAAAGGGATATCAAAGGAATCGCGGGAGTATGGAAGGATACAAATGAGGCTTTCTTAGTTGCCTCAGCACGGAATTGGCTCGTTTAAATCCGCTTTTGAAATACGCACCGGAGCCTGATTGCGGCTGCAATCAGCTGCGCTAGAAACTCACCGGTTCACCGCTGCCCCTCTTAACCTCTCTTTAGAATCACGATCTGCCGCTGTCGGTATACAAAATTACGACGCTGCACGCCTATGAGTCGTTAAAATTATTTCACATTCAATCTTATCAATTAAAAGGGGAAACAATACAAACTCCGGCTTACCATTCTCTTGAACAGCGCATTCGAATTTTACAGAAGTATCGCGTCAAGTACTAAAGTTAGCTGGCCACTAATATAACCACCAATTCTCAAATAAATTTCACGAAATGAATCTCTAACGTTGCTCGAAATTAACTTCAAAGAATGAGCGTTTATATAGATATAACGTTACATATGTAGGTGGCTCACGAAAGCATACCGTGTTATCGTATTAGAAATGAAAGGATATGTAAAATGTAATACAACGCAAGACTTAATCTTACCGTGCTGTGATCCGCGGATTCCTAGAACCAAGCGTCAGTTCCAGGAAGTCTCCTAATTTCGCGGAAGACCAGTACCTCGGGCGAACTCTTAAATAATCGTTTACCGCGAATCACTCGAAGACTTTCCCAAACACGACAACTATAATTAACGCGAAAATATTCCAGAGACATAGCGGAGTGTCTCTTACACCGTCCAATTATTATCCATTATTCGCGCCTCTGAGGCAAAATCTCTTGGTTCGGTACCCTCTGCTTTCGCGTCGTTACGATTAAGGGAACGATTGCGTGATCGCCGTTCCGCCGTGACAATCCGCCGTTAATAAATTCGTGGGGCCCTTTTAACGGTGAGTTAAAAGAAAGAGAGAGAGAGAGAGAGAGAGAGGACAGACGCGGCGAAAAAGAGGCGACGCGTTCCTCGCGTGCACGCTCGCGGCTCCACATGCGACCAGCTACCACCGATCGGTATTCATTACGTTAATATCACGTCATCTATGGCATATCCTGTAATCAAGCGGCTCGCGCCGGCCCTTGGTCTCTTGGCTGTGGCCACCCCCTGGAGCGAAGAGCTGGAGAGCTCGCGGCCCCGGTGTGTTATTAGAAGAGCATCCGGGCGACGGCCAGCCAAGGCAGACCGAGTAATACGGGTAGTAAGGCTCATTGAGATTTATGGTGGACCGTCTTCTAACCGCACCTGCTCGTTAAGCCTCGCGTTGCTAAACGTCCATGCCTCGTCGTTACACCTTCCTCTTCGGTTGGCTGGCTGCTTGGTTGCTTGCCCGTCTCACTGTTACTACATCGTATTCCTCCTCGATCATAGCGACAGTGAAAGTAGATTTTCTTATTAAGCTTCGTAGGTGGCTTGGCAAGCAGCTAGCCGAGCGTGGAACTCGCGATAACGTGAGAAATTTAGTAGATCGATGGTTGCAAGTGGCGAGACAGTGTTCGATTTGATTTAAATTGTTTCAAGCTGTTCTAAAATATTCTTCGTAGAAGGATTATTTAATAGACGTTGTTCGAGTGGTTTTAGCTTACCGATGAACGTTATTGAAGAAAATTTCGATGAATTTCATTGCGATGATTCGATTTACAGATGCGATAATTTTGACCCAAAATTCGAGTATCTTCGCATTTACATCGGAGAAAGTGCACGTTATATTGCGGTATTGCAATTGTAAGCGAAGCTTGTGTAAGAGAAAGTACAACTCGATAAGGAAAAGAAACCAGGACCGTCAGGAAAACGCAGTTAACAGTATTCGGTTAACAGTAAAGGGAACATCGTTTAGAAAATCGGATGACCAAAATGATAAAGGTAGAAGATAGCCTTTTTATGCATATAAAGGGAGAGAAGAACATTAATCTACGTTTTATACAAATAACATTGCAGGCAAATGACGTATTTCGTGTTAGAACTGAGGTAAAAATTTTGCAAAATTCAAACGGACGTTTCTTGTGTAAGCGTTTCTTATGTAAAAACAAATTAAGTAACAGTGTACACGGTATACTGCAAAATTCCATGCTTACTTCGAGCATTTCTTACGACGTCTCCAATCGATAAACCATCTATAAACTATAATGCGATAGAAAAAGCAACAGAAATTATGCTTATCGTGTGCGATAGAGAATCTCAGGATTCTCCACTAGCTAGTTTCTCTATTTCGATACCGGCGAGGGAGACCTCCGGGAGGATGCAAGGCGCGTGCTCGCGTCGAGTAATAACTCGTCGATAACTAATGGGCCGGGAATGCGAAAAAATACACGCGCACAAGGAGCACGGCGATGGTAGAAGGGAAAACGCAAACTTCTCCTCAGCCAAACATGGTAAGTTGTTCCATCCTGATCTCCGTCGCCGAGGCGAAACTGTCCTGAACTCTTGTCCGGTCTTCCTTTCTCCGCGGGAAGCGCGACAGATGCGGGAACTCTGATATACGCGCGCGTACATCCAGAGGGGTGCACATTTCAGGTGTATCTCTCTGTAACGTGGATGCAGCATATATCAGACGGGCCAAGATGCTCATAAATAGTTGATTTTGCACCTCCCTCGATCACGCTGATCGCGGTCGACCACTTTTTAGCGCATGGAATTATTTATAGAGACGGGAAAATGGACCTAGATGAATTCTTTCGATGAATCGTCGTTCAAGTTACGTTTGTTCGTGAATCCTAGAACTGAGCGAGGGTTATATCCTTTAAAATCGTGCGATTAATTAATGACTCTCCGCCATTATCACGCTTACCAAGCAACTTTTCTTTCACAGAAAACATATTTTTGATAACTTCCATCCTTCGTAAAACATACCGCTGTTCTCATTTAAACGAAACACCCTGCGTATAATTTTGCTAAAATTAATATCGACTCTTATTGAGATTTGTATAGAATATATACTGTGAGCCTTAAAAAATCTTACCTTCGATTTACAAACATCGAGTGACAAACCCAAGTCTCGTTTAGTACTACAGACTCTATTCACTTCTGAGGAAACATCGAAGTCATCGGAAACAAAAGTGACGAAGGGGTTTCACGGGCCGTGCGGAACATGAGTTAGGTTCGTCCAGGTGGTGCATGGATAATTGGCAAGAGGTTGGTTGTCCGCCATGCAGGCTGTTGCGCCAAGGAAGAGGAAGGAGAAGAAGAAGGCGAGAAGCGCGGCTCGAAGAGGAAGAAGAAGAGAGAACAGGATCGACAAGGATCTTGCGATCCTGGCGACGGTTCGAAGGCCTCCTCTTGGCCAGGCCTGATCTATGAATGGGACCAGGCACCGGAGGAGGTCGTCGGTGCCGATTGGTCGAGGCTGGTACCACTCTGGTACCACATCGACCAATCGTTCGTTGGTCTCTCTCCTCTCTCTGGGTCGCCTTCGTATCAAGATACAGCCGGGCCACCTCCTCTTCCGTCTCCTTTTTCTTCTTTTGCCCCTTTCCCCCCTTTTCTTTCCTCGCCTGTTCTTCCTCCGTTTTTATCTTTCAACTCGATGTTCCTCGTTGCTTCGTTGCTTCGTACTCTTCCCCTCGTGTACCCTCTTCCGCGCTCTGATGATCGCCGATGAAACGATTAGGGGTGGAAGCGTGGCGAGAGTATGTTTCGCCGTGAATTGAATTGGTGAACTCCGTTTCGAGTGTGAGAATGTTGATCCGCTACATTTGAAATTGGCTCGCAAGATCTTTGTAGAGCGGTCAATTTTACGTAGAAATTTGTTAAAGTGAATGTTGACTTTTTGTTGAATTCATTTAACACGTTGGTCACGTCACCCATGTGTATGTGACGCGTATACTTCCGTGGGGGTCCCGTCACCAAAGTATGGGTGACGCTCTTCTTCTTCGAGTTAATTAAATATAGGATATTATGTATAGAATATACAACATAAAAATATTAAAAACACATTATACCATACTTTTTATTAACTTATATTCTGGATAAAATATTACATTATGCTATATCGCATGGTATTTGTTAAAACATTCCAAACACATTCGGAGCGATGTTGGCCACTTCGAACAACAGTTGTAGACTTCCTCATCACTACTCTCCTTATTTTCAAATATATTTTCACGCTGTTTACTGAACATTTTGAGAATGAAATATCACCGATGTACGTCCCACAAGTAATGCTTCTCGACTAAATGAAAGATCTGACATATCTGCCATGAGATCCCTCGGAATACTCTAACTGGAAAGCTTATCGCTTTCTCCATTTCAGAACTAAATAATCTTTTCTTTACAATGAATCGAAGGTGATAAACAATGAATTCCCGCTTGTCGCTCTATTTACGTTCTGCGTACCGGCGGTCGGATTTGGACCCCGCAGGAAACTTAGCCGAATCACGCTCGGCGACCAACGTGTTAATTTATTCGATCAAGCTGGGCACTTTCAATGGAGAAGCAGTGGGTGTTTTAATTAGACAATTTTTTAATTTGTAACTCTGGACGATGTAGAATATTTTTCGTATCATGTTCACGTTTGTTAAAGATCCATTCACTTTGTGAATTTTTCTGTAGATACATATTCGCTATCGTAGTGAATTGGACCAAAACGTTTATTCCAAATTATATTTCCTTTCTCCTACTTTCAATCGATATATTGGACAATCCATTGCATTTTTCATATAAGCAATAACCTTGCACGTCGATGATATATTCCTGTGTTTCGCAGCCTGAAATTAAATCTAAATTCATCTTATGCATGTATATCTGACACTGGTAACAAACCTGTTAAACAATCTAAACTTTGATATAATGCTTCGCTAGATCAATTAATTGGTCAATGAAAAACTTGCGCAATCAAAAAGTTTGATCTCCATCAAATACGCGTACCAGAATCAATCATAACGCATAATTGGATATCGTAGACCCATCCACCACTCTCACCGTTAAATTTCGCGCTTGTTTCGTGGCTCTTCCTGTTATAATGAATTTATCCTACTCTTTCTCACCCTCCACCTCTGAATTTTCTTTCTTCCTCTCGTCTTCTCCCTTTGTACGCTGTGCTTGTCTTCACGAAGTGGATGATGCGAATCGTTCGACTTCGCGTGAGCATTGTTTGGAAATACGCGGCTGATCAGCGCCGATATACGGAGCCGTTTCACCCTCTCCCTCCCGGCGAGGCCGCTTGATTTTTGCTCGTTCGTCCTCCCTTTTTCGTTTGCGTGCCTCGATCTCCGGCCGGATCGTATCCGTAACGCGTGCACACGCCTCGTCTTGTACGCAATTTGTTCTCTTCGACGGTGGAACGCGGCGTTCCACCGCGCTGTGGATTTCTCTTCTCTCTGCGCGTTTTTTCCCCCCCTTGAAAACATTCTTTTTTCACCCCCTCCTCTTCTCTTTTTGTCGTCTCTTCTCTTTGGTCGCGGAGAGAATCGCGATGCCATCGCTTGGCGTAACACAAATACTCCACGCTGAGCAATTTCTTCCTCCGGTGCTTTATCCACGCGTTTCGGAGGTGCAGGGCTGAAGTACACGGATTTTGTGGATCTCGAATTCTTAAGTTCAGTTGATAAACTAGGTGGATATTTTCTATCCACTGCGTAGATATTACGCCAATCTTTCTTACAGGGAAGCATAAAGCTTTCAGATTTCTTTATTGCGAAAGACTATAGTCTCTAAATGCCTCGTGCAACATAATGTCCGCTTGAATGTTTCGGGACGGTAGTTTTATTGGCGAGCAAACGCTATGTTTTAGGAAATATTAAGAATCCCTGTTTGTTTTTTGATATATAGATGAGTATCTTTAATCACAGGGAAGATCATTCTCACATATTGCTTACTTTAAGTGTGCGTGTGCCAATGTTTTATGGACCTTTGTCGTGACCGAAAATTATCTGATGTACATGCTGCACAAAAATCTTGAAAGTACCATTTAACACGAAACTTCATACGTTAAACACCAAAATATCAGAAGTTTATTACCCGAATCCTGTGAAGAGTGGCAGATGCTTCGAGTTCCACGGTGTCGCGGATTCTCCTCCCCCACGTCACATTAAACAAAGACGAATATCTCTTCTGCGTATCTCCTAAATGTAGCCAGGTCTCGAAAGAACAGAGAGGCCCTTTTCTTCATTCTTCGTTCGTTTGTGTTGGTGAAGACGAGCCACGACGATAACGAGGCTGCGAGAGTAAATTTGCTGCCATTAGCCGCGCGAAAATAAAGGACGAGGGAGATATTAAATTAGCGGCTCGTCGGTTCGCGTGTCTTCTCGAGGCAGTGCCTCTCGAAAATGAGTCCCGAGTGTCTGTTTACTCCTCGTTCGAGACCGTGCAATTTGCTCGCATGGTTATCGTTTGACCGCGTCGCTAGATCAGACATTTGTCGCTTCGATTGGGCCTTCGGAGCCGATGGAAGCCTGGTGGGAATATTCGAACCTTCGCTCGCTTGTTGGATTTCGTAGAACTGTTTAATAATTTGTACAGAACTCTTCTTTTTTCTTTATTTCTTTCAAGACGCACATGCGTGACCCTCTCAGAAGTCAAACCGATCAACTCTGCTTTTTATCAATTTGATAAATTAATTGCGCAAGTATACGGTTAATATTTAGTTGTTAAAACACAAATGACTTACCTTCATAAGTTCATTCGTCGCAGTATGACATAAATGATTTTGCTTATGATACAGCGAATGGTTAATATTCAAATTAAAATGAGATAATTCGTGCATCCTCGGTTGAAATTCTTTTTCGAGTATTCACGGAATTGCATGGTTACAGGATTAAAAATAATATTTTATACGTTGCAAAAGATTCTTAAGAAATTATTAACGATTGGTACATCGTGCTCTGTCTTTCCACAAAAATATACCCAAGCTCCTTTAATCCTAGCACTCGCTAAACTTAAAAAATGTCAATTACGAGTTCGAACTACCCTGGGGGCAATGCCATAGAAATAACCCAGCAGAGAAACTCGTAGATCAATCGCGTCCATGCGTCACTTTGGGCCGATCGTTCGTCGTAGAAACTAAACGTAGTAACGTTTAACGATCCCTCTCTTAGTTTCGCTCTCTCGGTAGAAAGAGCAACAAAGAAGTCCTAGGCCAAAGCCGGACAAGACCAATCGGGACACGATTGAAGAAAAAGAAAAAGAGAAGAAGAAAAGAAAAAAACGAAATAAAAGAAAGGAAGAAAGGTAAAGGAACAAGGCGCTTGACTGGCTACGAGGTCCTAGATGACCTCGAGCAGAGGATCGAGCTCGATCTCCGAAAGATCTCTTTCTTTCTCTCTCTGTTTCTCTCCTCCCCGTGGTTCAGCGACTAACGAGACGTTTTCCCTGCGCTGGATTTATCGTCGAGTTCGCCGAGACATCGGTCGAAGAGCACGGCGGAACCGGCGATTCGCACGTCGCGGACCCGTTTCTCGCGCTAATCGTTGCCTGGTCGACACCGATCCCGCGATCGGCATCCACGCATTCCCTTCAAAGGGTATCCCCTTTGACGTGGCCACGTCACTGGCCGCGAAGACGAGAACAAGACGGAAAGTCTCTTGACATTTTGTTTCTAACCGACTCTGGTTATCTGCGTTTTTTATCCGCTCGCGATTGGGTTAGGCTTCGGGCTACGGTTTCACGTGTACACCGGGACTTATCGGTTTCTTGGCTCTCTGCGTGTCGCATGGTACATATACACTGCTCAACGATGACATTGTGTAGAAATCTGTTACGTTGAAGTATTTAGTTAGAATTGGAATAAGGATAATGGAACTTTCTGAAGGGATTTGGATGAAATTTATGGATAAACCGAGGGTGGTTTTAGCGTTCAAAGCTAAGGACGATGAAAATAGAGTTAATGCCGCGTAGATATGGTTTGACTAAGTAATTTAGGTTACAGTATTAAGAATAATTAGCAATTTGGATAGTTCGTAAAAAGAAATAAAGGTGTGATAAAAAAAAGAATAGAGAGAGAAAAATGAAGGTAGATAAACGAAAAGACGGAATACGTGGAAGAAAAATAGAGAAAGAATTGAACAGCAAAAGACACAAACCTTGTGCTACATGTTAAAAGCAATAAAAAATCCCTTTATATGTGTGTATATGCGTTTGTGCGCGTTGATAAAACTGAAGTAAAAAGAGGGATTCGAAAATGTGAAAAAAAATAGAGAAAAAGTAAATAAAAAAGAATTAGAAAATTGGGATAAAAACAAGTACTTTGCGCGGAAACCAGCAGTTGGGGGTGGAAGTAGAGCTCTGAGGTGGTCGTCGAAGGTAGCGGGCGAACAGTAAAGTGGCCGAGTCAAAGGGATCGTAATCGGGCGGCGCGAAAAAGCGACTGCAAGTAAAAAGAATAATAATCTCCCGGTGGAAAGGCGGCCGGCTGGGTTTCCTAGAGGCGAGGAATGGCAGTTGGGGAGCGTGGCGTGATAACCCTTTCGTTATCAGGGGTTGAATGGGGGGTGGTGGGAGCTTAGCAGCGGACCAGGCGATCCCAGACCCTGATAACGGGCCGATGTCTGATAACTCACACTCTACATTATAATACACAGCACGGGCTGCCAGGTCTCTGCTGTTGTTGCTGTTGTTGCTGCTGCTGTGCTGCTGCTGTTGGTGCTCTGCTACTGCTGCTGCTGATGGCTTTCTCAGTGGGGATAAATGAAGAGGCTTGTACTGGGTGATTAAAAAGTATCAGAAAACGATTCTGTCTCTCTTGCGAAATATTTCATTATTTTTTATTTTTAAACTCACATCCCTAAATCTCGATCTTCGATAGAAAATTTATCGATTCAGATACACAGATCGTTTTTCTTATCTCCATTATATTTCATAATCTCATTGCTTGATGATATAGAGAACAACCAATGTACGAAATATTCCCTTGAATCGCAATCTTCGATACAAAAGAGCATGCTACTTGCTGTAATATTTAGTGGATGAAATTTAACGAATCTCAGCTTCCGTTCACTTCTTTCATTATAGTAAGGAGAATATAAATTTGCGCAAAAATTCGCGGTCTAATTATAACAATGTGTACAAGAGTCTTTGAAAAATTTACTTCAGGACGTATCGTAGCATTAGTCTCGATAGGGATTAAATATTCTGATCTCCTGAAAACATAGAAGAAGCTAGGAACGAAGAATTTTGAGATACGAACGTTCGATTCTATGAAGGGGGAAATCCCGCGAAACGGAGATGGGTGGATTCTCATTGCACACGGATTCGTGACTCGTTTCAACGGACACGGGAACACTAACCAGGTTACCGCGAGTTTCCAGCGGGAGGGTTTTGCGGAGAGAGACTCGAACGCTGGACCCGTTTGATAACGGCTGCCAGCCACCACGTATCTTGGACCCTGCAGGCTTTATTATAAACCTCCTCCTTCACCAGCTTCGCCACCCCCTTCTTCCTTCTTCTTCGGCCAAAGCTCCCTTGACTTCATCTCTCTTTCTCTTTCTCTCTCTCTCTCTCTTTCCCTTGCTTGAACCGCTTCCTCCTCGAATTACGAGTATAATCCTGTAAATATAGAAAACAAGATAAGGTAGGCAAATGCTTTCAACGAGCGCTTAAATCAGCCACGCCGACGGAAACGATGATGATGTCAGTGAATTTTAGCCCTCTTCCACGACACCCAGCGAATTCTCATCGCGCCGGATAAATTCTCCAGGAAAATTTAATTTTCCGCCTTTGTTGTAATCAATATTATTAAGCGAACGATGTTTCTTGGATTTCTGAGATCGCAAATTTTCTTTGGTAAAGGAACTTATCTATGGCAATGCTGCGTCAACTCACTAAGATTTTATTTTTGTTAAACGTCTCTCACTGTTCATCATCCAATCATTAAAACTGACTTCTTCAAGTGAATTTAATGTTAGGTACGAATACTAAAATCACGTTTGAAGGATCCACGGTATTTTTCATAATTATTCGAATCTGATTTCATAGTATTCCTGTTGTATCGCTTGTAAAAACAAACTCCCGAGCTACAAGAAATAAAACGCAATCTAAGACATATACTTTGTTCGAACCTTCTGTGGTAGCGAACATGTTATGTTAATCTGTACAGCTATCACCGAAACTAGAATTGACCACTTAACTCTGCACTACCGTGCAAAGAGACCAAAAAGGGTAGGAACAGCATAGATTCGCGAAAAGACTTAACAAGATACAGTACCAGTGGAAAAAAGGAAGTAAGAGAAAACACAAGAAGACTGAAAACCCTCCCAATCGCGGAAGACAAGAAGAAGGACAAGGCTCGATAGAAGAGGAAGGTAATACGAAGAAGAAGAAGAGGAAGAGGAGAAAGAAGGAGGTGTTGCAACTCCGTATGCCTCTCGCGAGAAGGGCTACACGGTGGTGGGACCTCTTTATCGTGATCCCCGTCCTGCAGCTCAGCTCCTCATTAGCTCGGCCGCTCATCAATCACTCGTCCACGACCACCGTCTCGTAAAGTCTCGGCCCCCATATCGGCGCAACCTGGGTACCCTGGTTCGAGAGCTATCTCTCACCGCGACCAAACGAGCAGAGAGAGGGGATGTCTGTTTCGTACGTACATACTACATACGTACATAAGTACTTTCGTACGTCGGCTAACCGTACACCAAAGTGTATCGTTGGAACTTCATCCATCTCCTGTTTCGTTCCTCTTTCTCTCTGTATTCCTTCGATCCTGTCCTATTTCTTAATATTTCGCTTTTTTCTTTATAACAAATTTTCGATCATGTCTTTTTTCATTATGTCGTTCGTCGTCTTCTTTCTTTTTTATCTTGTTGCTTCTCTGTGTTTCTTTAATTCTTTCCGCCAATCTTTCGTTCTCTCCTTCGATTTGGTGCACACTTACGGCGTGCCTTTTCTTTATACGTTTCATTGTCTTCTTATTCCGTTGCACGTTCAATCCTTCGATTTCATCCTTCTCGTCTACGTGGAGGCTGGCCGGATTGGCTCGGCTTCGAAAAGAGATACGGTGTCCCAATATTTGGACCATGGATCGCGGGACCTGTCCCTTCTCCAGGCAGAAGATTCGATCGACGGACCACTCCAGCGTCTTGCATCCTTTCCCCAACGTCAGATCGATCGAGATATCGCGGCGAGTGGAGGACCGGCCGCCGCTCTCTCACTCGGTAGCTCACGGTTTCGCCTCCGCGGGGCTACGAAATTCGTCTTCGTTCTCGTTCGATCGGCTCTCCGATACGATTACGGCCAATTGCGATTTGTTTCTCGTGTTTCGCGCAGGGACCTGAGTTTCTCTTGTAACCGCTACTCTCGGTCGTTGGTTTCTTTCCTGGCTGTTTGTCTTGCAGAAATATAAATTGTTCTTAACCCCTCCGTACATGTAGATAAGACGCCCTGTAGATTTTTATGATTTTTATCTGAAACTATGTGCGCGATGTTCCGCATCTTCGGAATACAATTATCACTGATACAAGTATAGCCCTTGTGCCTTGTTATTAAAATATTCTGCTGGAGAGAATCGAGATACGTAATACGAAATTCAAAATCGCAAGAATACGTGACAAGCGTAACGCTATTTCGCTACAAAAGAGACTAAAGACGAAAGAAAAGAAAAGAAGGTGGTCGGGAAGGCAAAACGGAGGGCAAGTTTCAGCAAGTTTCTCCCCAAGTGCCGATACTCCTTAATCACGCTCTCGCGTTTCCTCTATCCGCGTTGGGTTCAACGACGGCCAACCAACCAGCATCTTCCCCGAAATACGTCCAAGACCTGGGGGAGAGCCGATTCTTCGTAGATACCAAAGTATCTACTTGCCAGAGACGCGGTTAATCTTCGGTCTGGAGTCCTGGCCCTCATATAGCTCGATATTGTTTAACTTGCCTCGTTATCGCTAGATGCACTCTATAGCCATCTCTCCAGGGGTGGAAGATAGCGTGCACCTTCGAACATCGTCCCTCTCCCTCCCCCACAACCCTGTGGCGTTTTCCCCTCGCCTCTCGTCGCCACTTCGTCTCTCCTTCTCTCGCCGAGTTGCCAAAGGGGTTGGGACGCCTGGAAGGGAGCTGCATCCAGCTGATAACACCTCCTGAACTGATAACGAGCCGGCCAGGCTCTCGTCCTACGTACACTCCGAGCCCCTCAAGGCTCCCTCCTTGACTCCGTGTGTTTCTACGACGTCGCGAATTCCCTGCGAGCCTCTCACGGCTTCTTCTTCGTCCGACATCACGACCAGCCGTTGCAACTTGCTGCCCTGAAAATTCCTCGTCTGTGCCCTTCCGTCGCCAGCCAACGTTCAATGACACGAGATTTTCAGACGACGTTTGAAGAGGAAGAGAATGGTGGTGGCAAAGTGAATTAGCACGATGAGAATCATTAAAAGTATTTTCTTAAGGTTATTCGAATTTGGATAATCTTTTTCTTTTTTAATTCGAGTACAGTATGCATAGGAATGGAATTATGAAAAGTGATGATAATCATACTGCGTTCTTCGGGTCTAGCGACGAATCGTATTCTTTCGTTACTAAGAAGTTCCTTGAGTTCCAGGGAAACATAGAAGAATTGTCATTGATACGCGTAATTTTTTCAATTTCAGTTTTATACCGAGGATTTACATTGAACATTAAATGTCTTTGCGTTTATTGCTAGAGAAAAAAGTTCGAGTACTGCGACTTCAATGAGATATCGTCTAATTCTAAAGATCCACTAAAGTACGAGACTCCTCAGGTTGAAATAATCCGCGAGAAAGTCGGCGAGTCACGCGAAATTCTTATCTGTCGATTAGGAAACTTTTTCAGCCGCGCGGTTGCGTCTGATCGTCGACTTTATCTTCCGCGAGGAATGGACCGGGAGTTGCTTCTTCGGTCAAACACGCAACCGTGAGAAGGAAAAGGGCAATGGAAAAGCGTAGAGGGGAAAAGGGAGAATCGCAGAGACGCGGGCAATCGCGTCTGCGAGCTGCTCTCCGACGTCGACAACGATAAGGTGACGCGACGCGCCGATATCTGAGCCTTGGCACAATACGTCCCTGCGCGTCTCCACGTGCATCCACTTCGCGTCTGAGATTTCCAGCAAACGGAACACGAGATGCTTGTCGTCCTCTTGAAGAAAATTATTTTCGTAGCTTGTTTCGAAAACGTGGTTTAATTTCAAAGTGATTGGACTGCTGCAGAAAGACATGAAACACGCGAATAATAATAATAATAGCCGAGGCAAATCGCAAAAATTGGAAATTTTCCGTAGCATACCGCGACGAACCTCACAGCTACAAAAATTCTACTTATCCTTGTCACTGATTCATCTTCGTCAGGTCGCACATAACTCTAACTTATCGCCATCGTTCTTCCCCGAAGATGAAAAAAAGGAAAACGAAACGGAAGACAAGAAATCAGTGAAAAAAAGCGTGATAGAAGTCAGAATCTGCTCACGGTTCACGACACGTCCGCGATAAAACTTATCGATTCGATAGGAAATGAGGAGACGGCGATACGAAGCTTCGTGACCGTCCTGGCCCAACAAAGAAAATCGCTCGGCTTCGTGGAATTTTCACGGTGCATATCGAAATATCCGCGACTCGACGAGAAGGTAGCAATTGCCGGCGATTACGATATCTGTGGAAAAAGGGGAAATAAAATCTTTATTCCTCGATGGAATACATTATCATAAGCAACTGATGGAAGAACTCCTCGACGATGATTCATCCGACGACCGACTGTTTCTCGCTTCCATGCCAGATATATGCGCGATATACGTCCTCTGAGAGATCTTGGCGCGAAAACGATTAGAGTCCTTTCTCGGTATTCCCTGGCACGGACGCAACCGCGAGATATCGCGCGATTTATCGCTCCATTTTTACGCCGTGACCTTGGACCATTTGTACGGTTCCGTGTTGCACTCACGATTTATCTCGGATCGGGTCGTTTCGCGAACATCGATAGTCGCGGACTACTACATCGTCGCCTGGAGATCGCGTAGACGCTCGTTAAGAAGCACAGTCTCGGAGAATACGATTGATTTTTCGATTTGGTATTTTTGGGTCAACTTCGAGGAAGTTTCTTGGATGTTCGGGAGTTTTATCGATGGTAGAATGACAAGTAGAATTTTGTGCTCCACTTGGGAATGTTAGTGCGGTTATCGGGATGAATGGGTCTGAAACTTTTTCAATCTGTGGTTTGTTTTCTTTTCGAGACGATGGAAGACATCGAAAGTATCACTTCCTCGCAAACTTGTAACATAAAACACAGATCCACTTTTCAAAAAAGAGAATCTTCATTTCCATTGTATATTGAATTGTCGGATCGCCCTTTCTTACAACGTCTACGTTAAAAGAGAAGACGTTTCAGAAGAACGAAATCGTTACTATGTTACACATACAACATGCGAAATTTTCGAAAGACGTAACAACACGGACATCGCTCTGTATTTGCTCCGTAATTATCCTGAAATCATAATTACGCGAACTTTCGCCCGCAACCCACACGCACGCCAAGGGCTTGTGTCATGTTTCTGGATGCCATAAACCAGGAACAAGAAGGAACAATTAACGTCGCGGAGGAGTGAAGCGAGGACTCGGTTCTGTTCGATTCTCCATTAGACTGACGGATGGGCCTCGATTAGGCTTCCCTGGATAACGAACGGGACAGTGTCTCGTGGCGAAGAAAAGGCGTCGTGCCGAAAAAGGAAAAGCAAGGAAGCGCGGCGAAAACGAGACAACGAGATGGCAACCAAAAGGAACGAATAAAGAGCAGAAAAGAAAAAGATTGAGATGCAAGAAGAGAAAAGAAACGAAGGAGACAGAGGATGAGGAAGGAGACAAGAGGAGTCGAAGAAGATTACTCTTTCTCCTGGAAGAAGGAAAAAGAGGGGAGGAGGGGGGAGGGGTTAAGACATAAAGCATAAGCAATAACGAGGCGCAGACTATCATCGACCTATCGGAAATAATTATTCTCTTTCTATCGAGGCGACTCGGAGAGAAGAGAGAGAAAGAGATGGAAGAAGAGAGAGAAGGGGGTGGATACGAGCGAAAGGAAGCAGAAAGAGGGGAGTATAAGTAAGTATAAGTGACTTTGCCACACGGTCCTAAGATAATGCCAAGGGCCACCTTCCAGGAATTAGTATTTATTGTGACGCGATACAGATAGCGGTCACGGTACGCCCCTGGCGTACCTGGAGCCCCCAGTCCCACGAATTATGGTTTTCAATATGATGACGGTTTCGTATCTGCCGACCGACCTCGCTCTCATCTCTCTTTCTCTTTCTCTCTTCGTCTTCGTCTTCGTGTTCTCCTCCTCTTGCTCTTTTCGGAACGTCCGCCTTTCTCTTCGGCAGCCTTCGAGATATACTTCGTCCGCGGGCTCGTAAACCGTCTAAAAGGCTTCGACGATTTTTGCCTCGCCGCTGCTCGCACGCACGAAAGATCGCTGGTCGCGCAGAACCTTCTCTTCTATCGCTTCCAACCCCTTTTCTTTTTCTACTTTCTTCGATTTCTTTCAGGTTTCTTCTTCTTTTAATTTAAATCGTTCTTAATAGGGTTATCGTGGTATCTTTCGACGCGAAACGATAATTGTCGGTCGGGGAGGGTGCAAGTTGGCTAGAAATGAAAATAACGCTTACTTATAAATAATAATTAGAATATTATTATAATAATTAATAAGTAGAATAAATTTCAAATAATTGTACCGTCGTTCGTAGGTACGATCCTAATCATTCGCCCCTACAAATTATTCTACAATTTTGAGAAGTATTCGTTTCTACGACTTTGCGAACAAAATTGTCTCCGGCGAATCTCTAATTCTGCAAAGGAAACACACTAATTTTTACGTGGCCGTGATGCGAGATAAATAATTCTAAAAATCGCCGGTATCTCTTCCGAGAGGTGAACGAGAATGGCAGAGGGAAAAAGACGGATTGGAGGGCTCGCCGGGGGTGGAGAGTTGCTATCATCGGTACGTAAGCACGAAATATCGCGACATCGTAGTGGCTGTACGCTGTAAAAATATTTTAAGCGGCTCCCGAAGGCACGGTGCAGCCACGGGTCGGGGGTGGTTTAGTGGCGGCGCCTGAAAAAGCACGATTACGTTTACGACTTCCCTCTCCGTCTGTCGACTCGCTCACCCTCCGTCTGCCTTTTCCCACGAACCACCACCGTGAAAGGGGGATGGATCCGTCGCGTGCTCGACAAATTTTCAATCGGATCTCCGCCGTCTCCTCGCCCGATTTTTCTCGCTCCTCCTTTTTCGAAAAATATCTTAATTATCGGCTTGAGTAAAAATTATGGACTAAATGGTATTATGTTTGCTGCACTTAAGAAGAATCGTGGATCAAACGAACGGTTTCAATTTATGGAAGGTTTTAATGAAGATGCTTGCTACGCGAAAACGCTAGCCACTTGTGAATTGCTCAAATCGTGTATTCAGAAATAAAATTGTCAGGTAATCTATAAAACTGCGTGTATGTCTATTGCAATGGCGTCCGACGAATATTTTCCAAATCTTATTCTAGATATTTCTATTTTCTGGTTAATTCCATATTTCCGTTTCTACCTTCTTGCTTCTTTGAACTACACGGAAATCAAATACGATAAATCCATTTTGTGAAACTGTCTTACCTTTAACACGACGGTATAGGATTGTTATTTAATTTCTCAAAACGCAAAGAACTAATCGCGATAGAGTTGATCAGTTTGGCTTCTATGTGACTTGCGTCACATTTTGCAGCTTTACGCCCTTCCAATTTAGTTATTTCAATATCTCCGTGTCCGCTCTCACCCTATTCTTCATTTATCTAACGCTCTTCAACCCTCCAGCATTAATAAAACATCAACTACGTTTCTCGATTCCTATCGGAAAAAGGAATAAATATCTCAATACGCACTCTGTGATTCATCTTCCACATCACTCGAAAGACAGCAAACCACGTCCGCCGTAATCTCGTAGGCGTATAGAGCTTATCGTCGTCGTGATGCGAAAAATCGGGTCAAGCGTTGGATTTTGCCGCGTGAAAGGGTGGAAGCAGCGCCTTATTAAGAAAGATGGCGCGGCATCAGAGAAAAAGCAACACGGCTAACCGTGAGGGGGTGGGGTGGGAAGAGAGGGTTGAAGGGGTGGACGCGGTATTATCTTCGCGCAACCCATTCCTGCGACCTTATCTACCGTAAAAACTTCGACTTTAACCACCGGGGATCATAATCGAGCTTATCTCTCTGCCACCCTATCCCACACGCTCACCCTGCGTTCCGTCTCGTTCTAACTCACCGTCGTTGCACCGAAGGCTATCTGCCGCTTTTACTCTCGTCTATCGCCCCCTGACGCGCTATCGTGGATTTTATCGCGAAACTTTGGATCGACTCGCAGAGACGGAGATCGTGAGGAAGAAGAGAGCCGCGGAAAGAGAAGCGGAGGCTCTTATTGTGCGCCACGAACACCTCGAGGGTTGGATGATTGACGAAAGGAAGAAGATCGTGGATGCTTCAGATATTATAGAATTAGACCGGTTTGGAGATTGATACACGAGGTCCTCCATTCGTCATGCGATTAAAGTCAGCGAGACTGTGCGATAAAAAATAAGACGAACGCTAGAAATAATAAAATTACATTGCATTTACGTTGGAATAATAAAATTACATCTGCCTAGTCTCTAACTCGAGAGGGGTAAACAATCGATAATTTGTTAAAATCGCCATCGATAGCTTGATAATTTTATTTGTCAGATTGTCGCATTGCAAAGATCCATCTAATATAACTATGCTTTTCATGTACACGCATCTGTTTGTTTATAAGTATTTTACGACTGAAATTATTTAAATGTCGAAGCTCTTAAAATTGTGCGCTAAGTCGTGATGATGAAATAGTTGCTTACTAATTAAATTCAGCCTCGTTGTTAAAGATGGAACAATCCAACGGTACTCCGGATTTTATTTCATACGAGTATCAATCGTGGCAGCGAAATTCGAGGCACGAGGCACGATGTACGCCGGTAACTCACGGGAATACCGATAAACGACACAAAATTAACTTCCACTCTCGCCGTTCCCTCGCGTCGACTTCCTCAGACACTCGATAAAAATCCATTTCCACGTATCTCCGCCTCCCTCCCGTCGATTTACGACTCTTTCACCCCCGTTCCTCTTTTCTCGAACGCAGGCAACATCGCCGAACGACGGCCCAATATCATCGAAATTGAGCGATTCCAGGCGTTCCTCCCGTACGAAGCAAACTGGCAACTTCGGTTGGAAGTCGAGGGGTTCCTCTGCGTTTCTCGTTCGTGCGCTGCTTTACTACCCCGATGGCAAACGAACGTACGTGCTGTTTCGCCAACGAGTGTATCCGTGTGCATAATGCTACTTGCCACGCGGGTGTAATTTTTATGAACGCTCGTTTGCATGCAACATGTCATTGCTCGTAAAATATAGTAAATCGACGCTTGAACAAGTGAATTTGTGTGTTGTTTTTTGACACCGGTAGATACGATAGAGGAACGTGAGAAAGACGATATTGAGAAAAACGAGAGCAACTGTTTTAGGAGAACCTTTTCTTATCGTATATTTACCCTCGTCTAAGACCATTCGATGGAAATCGTGAGAGAAAATAAATCAATCTGCGAATTTCGTAATATCAAATTATTTTAACAACCGTCTCGAGCTATGTTTCTGTATGATTATATTTTTACGACCATCTAAGATTCTGCTCCTCGCTGTTCCTTTTTCATTTCTTTAGAACTACATTTATGGTCTGTATACAACGTTCTTAGAACATTTTAGCGACTACTAAATGCGCAGTCTGGTTATACTGAGATATAACGGCACGCTTAACTCCGGGCACGTATAGGTACGTGAGAGTTCGCTACGCGGGGGATTGTTCGTGGACACGATCGTAAATATAACCCCCTCCGAGTTTTCGATACCTCAACGGCGACTTTACGACGATCTGGTCTGCGAAAATTGCTCATCGATTCCACCAACTCCAGCTTAACACGCATCGTTCACGCTTGCTGTCTTCAACGCTCTCTGTGGATTATTCACAAATTTATGATAATGGACGATTAATCAAATTTATTTAATAATCTACGTCTGAGAAAACAGTTTCAAGAACTTATCATTTCCATAAAGCGTAAAGTACAAACTCGTTAAATTTTAAAAATGAAATAACATATTTTGATAGTCAGGTGGACTGTACTTTTTGAAGATCGAAAGTTAAGAAATGACGATAATAATAATAATCATCTTCTCTGATAAAATATTCCAATGAATCCCACTTTTATTCAACTTCGTCTCCCAGAACGCTTTTCGCCGAGCATAAAATTTGTCATAAAACCGCGTAATTTCCATAGGGCACAGTATCAAAATTTACGACGCTTTATTAATAAATATCGCAACCGCTTTAGAAAGCAACTAAACCGATCACCGTATCGGGTATTTCGAAAGCATCCAGCAGAAGTACACCGCCACCGTTGCTAGTTTCTACTCCAGCTAGATGAACGCGTCATGAGTCAAAACTTTCGTGGTCCGACGAGGAAAATCAAAGAAATAGAACTAGACAGGAGGAGGATCGAGGGGGGCAAGGTGGCGAGATATACCGTGCCCGCCCTTTGATAATTATTCATTCGGTCGACTTCCAGAGCGGTTCGATATCGATCTTAAAACGTCGTCCAGAAGGTAGGCGAGAAGTGTCCTGGTCAGATACGAAATCTCGTTGTGTCGGTTCACCGTCGTCGTCGTCGTCGTCGTCGTCGTCGTCGTCGTCGTCGTTGTCGTCTTCGTCTTCGTGGTCATTCGCAGGCAACCTCTGTCGCGAGCAGAGAACAGAGAGCAAGTTGCAAAGGGAAGAGAAAGAGAGGAAGCTCGTCGGCCTTAATGTATGCACGTCGAGGTCCTGCCGAGCGATAATTGCCCGATGTGGCATTGCCTTCGTGGCAACGAGCATTGGTCACGTCTCAATGTTTTAAGCCGCGTTCACAGTGTCCTCCGATTGATTCACCGCTTCACGATCGAAACGATCGCTCCGCGAAATTTCTTCATCAACGAGGATTGAGTTGGAATTATTCTCGTGCTTTCGACAGACAGAATTCTGTTTTGGATAATGTCATTCCTCTTTTTTTTTTTATTATAAAAATGCAATTTGATAGATTCTGGAATTCACACTGAATTAATGTCACCTCCAAGTTTCCATTCTAAAAAAAGTGAGGCACTTTGCTTCGTCAAAGGACTTGAAATTTTATCGTATTAACCATTTATCGTAGATACTCTAAAGATTTTGAATAATTCCTGCTTCTCTAATTATCTACGTTCAACGTAAGAGATTCGCGCTAGCCAAAGATATAACATGAATTTCATTCGCAAACTTTGAAATATCTATCCTCTGCGTCCTCGATTATCCGCATTCAACGTGAAGGAATCTTCTACTACGAAAGATATAAATTACGTTTCAAATTTCTATTCCAAACCCTACATTCTGCTCTACTTTCACCAACGACAAGACGACACAACAACCAGCTCAGAATCATCTCTCTGACAGCTGCAACCTGTCCATGGATTCGTGTTGATCCAGGAAGTCTCGATTCTGAAAGAGAGTCTACTCTCCATACTGTCGGCCGTTTCTCATGGTTGATCCGGGCTCTGGTCCTCTTTGGAAATTTGTAAAGAGTCGAATCGACTCGATCGTGGCCGAACAGAGGGCCGAAAGGTAACGAGACTAAAGATTGACCGGATCAGATACGAGCGGGTAGGACCGGCCAGTCCAGATTCTCGCGATAGGAGAATTTAATAACCTGCTACGTGGCGGAGGGGGAGGATGGCAGGCCGATAGGGTGGCTGGAAGGTGGTACAAGGAGGGGGTGCAATAATATCGAGAGATATCGATCTTTAATTAGGCACGCAGCGCGGGAACGAGAGATTAGATCTGTAGCTAGACGAGAAGCGAGTTCTGGCCATCTTCCCTCCTCTCCTCTTGTTTCTCTCTCTTGCTCGCGCTATTCCTCTGCTTTCCTATCCCTCTTATACGACCATTCTTTCTTCCCCGTCCCCTTTCCATCATCTTTTTTTCTTCTCTCGTCTCTCTAACTTGCTCGAGTTCTGCTATATACTGGTCCTTCGAAGATCTTTCGGCTGCTTCGTAGTATCGTCTGCCACAATGAGACTCGATCCAGATCCATTTTCGTTGATTGTATCGAAAGAACGAAGAAAGGCAGTTCGATGGTATCGCTACCGGGCTCGCCGGAATATTTTGTGAATATAATTGCCGTGGATTTGTTTTATTTGGAAGCAATCTGTGGAAGCCTCCGGTTGGCGGCCATTGTCGAGCGCATTCAATGGTACTTTTATCTTCTTTGTCGATGAGAACGAAGAGAGGAAATTGGTCACCGGTTGTCGCGCCATCGCTCTTCTTCGTAAAATATTTATACCATATTATTTGTAGCCTGTCGATTTACTAATCGACGAGTGACAAGCGTAGATTGTAAACAACCGTCTTTTATTTGCAAAAATTGTACGGTGCTTGTAGCAGCATTTGAAAAGTGATTGATTTTGATTTTGAGTTGGTCGTTGTCGATCTACTAAAATCATCGAAAAGTGCCTTCTTATTGTAACAGCCTCTTTGGTTTAGAAACGTCGTTACAGCAGCTCGAGAGGAAGAGAAAAAGAGGAGAAAGAAAGAAAAGGGAGATGGCGTGATTCGTGAATAAGTTGGTATCGTGGGCAGGACGTTTTGTTGCCTCCAGAAAACGGGAATCCGGAATTTTAATCGAAGGAGGAGGCGGCAGATAATTTTCAACGCGTGTACGCAGCACGAGCCCGTTGCGACCATGCGCATTGAATATGCAGAGAGCCAGGGATATGCTTTATACGTGTCGACGATTAAGCCTTGAAAGATGGGGCAGTCATTAAGAGATACCAGCCGTTGACACCAGCGGAGACACTCGAACAGATAAACCTTTTCCTTTTTTCCTTCGGTACTCGCACCTCAACAGCGTGCTCCCTGCAGTTCGATGCATTCTTTTTGCTCGTCTATGTCGCATCTGGTTTCCTTTAAATGCGTTTTCTGGATTGTGCGGTGGTTTATGGTAATTCGTAAACTTCAATGTTCTCCCTCTCAATCCATTCATTGTAAGAATAAATGTGTTTAACCCACGACTGGCATCGTTGCAGTGCAGTACTTATTTTTCAAATATTTTATTTTGTCGAACATTGTATATACAATATATCTGAGGCGCTGAAAATAATGACATGCAAAGTACATGTATATCTTGATATTAAGTAACGTAAATTATCCTGGTCACCTATATGACTCAAGGATAACAGTCAAGGGCTAGGCGTTTGGTTTTTCTCAACAAACTTTCTGCCAAATTTGTCCTAGTTCGCTTTTAATTAAATCGAATATATCAATTTCGGGTTTCTACGGGGAAATCTTGAACGATACCCGTGTTATTCAGGATATTCGTAGTTTGATTTAAAGGACAAAGAGAGCGGGACGCGGTACGTTGCTCCTCGCAGCATGGCTGGGCGGGCTCGATTTCTGGTTTTCACCGGCACCAGAAAAAATCACCAGCAAAAGCAGTGAAAACCAAGCTCGGTGACAGATGGCGAGTACTGATAACGTCCCTCGAAGGTCCTGCTAGCAAGCGAAACGACCTGCACGGATCCTGTTCCTGTCGCGAGATAAAAGAAGAAACAGCTGCGTCCCGGCGCTGATCGGAGATCGTTCTCCCGTACGAGAATGCTTTCGACGTAGGACAATCGTATGGAAATTTATGGCGATCATTTGTTTATCTATTTATTCTACGGGCGAAATAGACAATGAGCGGGACACGGATCCGCGTTGTAACCGAGACGAGGAACGCGTTAATCGGCCGATGGAAAACACAAACTGATGATGAGCAGTTAAGGAATTACAAATTTATTCCTTTCGTATCTTCCTCTTTACTTTCTAAAAAATTGTTTCTTCCTTTCTTTCTTATTTAAAAGTACAAAAATACATATAACGTAGACAATAAACAACAAGATATAAGAAATAAAAAAGGTAAATTTTCTTAAATTTTTTAATTTAACACTAGAACTACCATACCAGTCAAATTGACTGGTTTTACAATTTTATTTTAAAATTCCTACTTCGTGTTATACTTTTTTCCCACAATGATGCAATGACTTTCGCAACGATAACTAAAAGAATAATATAATGAATTTTATTTTGTTTTTTATGTATTCAAACTGAAAATAACTTTGTATCAAGGCTACTTATACCAATGTCAGACAAAATGACTGATACTTGTCAAAGTGTAAAAGGGTCCTGCAATCTGTTTATCGAACCCCAAATAACCAGTTTCCTCGTTTCGTACAACTTGCCACGCGTTTTTAAAATTTTTACTGCGTATCGTGCAATATGACGATATCAGATATCAGGAAAATTCCGGATCGATCGCTAGATCGCCAGATGCTAACACTAGAAATACCGCACTAGTCGAAACGACTGGTTCTACAACTTTATAAATGTGTGAAACCTCGTTTAGGGATCATGGTCCCAGATGGATTAATAATACCAAAAATGTACTGCATAACATGGAATTGCTTCTGTAAGAAAGTAATAAATCGATAAATATACAAATATTCTATTATTACGTATTTTTTAAAGACCAGTCATTTTCACTGGTTTTGGTAGAAATAGCTTCGTGTTAACCACCGGTAGTTCTAGTGTCAGGGATACCTAGGTTTTTGCTTTCCAAGTTGTCTTCGGGAATATCGTACGTGAATTTGTGTCTGATAATAACAATTTTGGAGCTCGGGAAGCTCAACGCGGGCGAACTAAGATAACCTGAGATCGATAGGATCAACGTGCATAAAATCAAAATGCATCATAGCTGCGAACAACAAACGTGCCAGCACGTAATAAACTTTCAACAGGTATAACTAGCAACGAGAGAGCAACCATTACGAGTCTCATACATACGCTATATCTATCGTTAAATATCGCCATTAGGACATAATATAGCGGCATAATTGCACTAATAACGAACACCATTAGCTTTATTCACTCGGCTCAATGAACTAATAATATTCCCAGCTAGTAATCGGCGCGTATTTTCGTCCCGATCGACCGTCCGGCTCTGATCGAGTAATTAAGTGGTAAATGGCTGAAAGTCGAAATGTTACGCTATCTCGTCACGATATCGACGCCCGGGATTTATCGTTGCCCTTTAGCATAATTACTATCATTATTGTCCTACGTATGTGCACACGCAAGAGCTCGTCACGTGAAATACTCTCGCATGGACAGGTGAGCACGCGAGGTGTTACGTTTCTCCGATCCCTCGTGTTACGTTCAAAAACATCGATACGCGATCTTCATGGACGATCCTCGATCGATCTACGGTGTAATTAAATTTTCGGATCGATCTGCGAGATACGCCTGGTCGCTCGAGCAATCCTTGTTTAACGTCGTTCAACCAAAGATTTATTATATCCTCCAGCCATTCGAAGAAGTCGTAGTTCTCGCTTTAGTTTTCTTTCGTAGAAGTAGAAAATGATGTTCGATAGGTAGATTAGTTTGTTCGATTTTTGTAGTGGCGTTTAACAACATGCATCGACTCGATTAGATGTCGATTAAACGGATAAATAGTTTTTCTTGAAAAGAATGATGCAATTTGTGTGACACGTTCGCAATCTGACCTGGGTCATTACATGATGCGTCACAGTGTTATTTATGATTTTTAATTGACCGACAACACGTGATACGAGATGAACGAGTATAATTGCCTGGAGATATTGGTAGAGGAAATCAGTGATACCAAGGCAAGGAGTAATTAACACAGCTTGTTATTAGAACTTCGTTAACTTACAATATAGAGCTCTGTAAGCTAGCCGAAGGTACGAAAGTAATTTTCTTAGCGACGAAACTAAATGTTAAATTTGAAAACTTGCGTGTCTGTATCGTATGTAAAGATCTTGTATCGTCTTTTACGATCTGATCGAAGATCCAAATACGCAAAACGGGGATCTCCGATTTGCCTAAGATTTCCGTTTCCTCTTTTCGTATGGTTGATTAATTATCCGTCGAAATTCTCAAGACACGGTGATCGCAGGCAATTCGAATCGCCTGGTCGCCGTGTCACTACACGTATGACGGCCACGTATAGCCATGCGTGTTGATACGCAGATAGAAGACGAGGTGGACGTAGTAAGAGCTTTGCATGAATAATGTTCTCCGCGACGTGATCTGAACTTCTTGGAAGGGATGGACTGAACGGTGGACGGTCTCGTATAAGATCCTCTCTCTCGTTCCCGTCCGGCCGGCACCCCCTCGTCGAGACGACGAAGAAAACGACGGAGGCGAGGAGCAAGCCGGAATAAAGGCAGATCGAAGATATCGGATCGATCGGGTAGATTTGCGTTTTAATGAGGTGTGCTTGCACCGATGCTTGGTGAATCTTGAAGAGCTAAGTGTAACGGGACGAATTGAATTGATCGATTGCATCGGTGTTTAATTGAATCGGAACATGGACAGTTTCGTTTCTAGAGACGTCGTCCGGTAAATTGTGCATAATGTTGTAGTACAAGGGACGGCGCGATCCTTGTCCACCAGCCACGATTGCTCGAGTACCATCCAATCGAATGTTTCTCAGCGACCTTCGTTTCTAAAGGAATCGATGCTTTAACCAGCGAAACGGTTGCTTCTTCATTACATGGCACTCGAAAGAAATCAAGATCAAATCGTCCTTTAACCTAGGGATGAAAGCCAGAATCCCTTAGTGTCTTCTGTACAACTTTATAAAGTCACTTGCCTAGCAACTTTTTCGTTTTTAAGTTACCTTGAAATATTTTTACCGTTTAAAATGTTGTCATCGTTTCGTACCATTTCAAGGTGAAATTATATTGTACATACAAACAGCGACGACGCAAGAAAATATTAAAAGTCTCGCAGCTATGTTTCGAGATGGCAGATAAAACGTTTTAAGGAAAACGATAATATTATTGGTACATGGATAAATTATTGTACAAGAAGAATCCCGCTTGTCTCTCATCTTCCTGCCTACGCACGACTATAAAACGATCCAATCGATATCCAACTCTCTCGATCAAACTCCATCAACGTCGACTCTAATTCTCTTACGCTACGTCTAAACTGTCCTCGAGGTGTCCTATAAAGCTTACCACAGAAACGTCGTCCGAAACGGAGGCCGACTGTCAACCGTAGCATTCGGGCGACAACCGAAGCGTTCAGCTAGAGGAACAGGAACAGGATCAAGCGAACACAGAAGCGAGATCGAGTAGCCACAAGGAAGAGGCTCGACGCGCGGCGTAGGAGCCGATGAGAAGGTTGCGACTTGAGCTCTCACTTAGCAGCCGCAGTGTCACGATCGGGACGGCTACATTAGCATATCTCCACGATGCAGCGTGGTAGAGTAGAGAGAGGAAAAGACGGTGACTACCGATGGAAAGAGGAAGAAAGAATAACAGCGAAGAGGGGATGGTGGAGGGAGGAGAAAAGGCAGAAAGAGAAAAGCAAAGTGTTCATGGATGCATCGGTACGAGTGGCATGCACCTCTGGCATGGGTCGTGGCCCCGTGAAAAGAGGGCGCACACTACCATAATACAGCTTGGAAAGAAGGAACAAGAAGAAGAAACAAGACGAAGAAGAAGAAGAAGAAGCAAAGAGGACTCACTCAGGCCTCACTAGCCCTGCCTGTTACCTGTACGTCGCGTGTTTGCCTACCCGCGTCACGATCAGGATCCTATTTGCATAGCGCCGATGAAGCTGCTACCGTTGCGCTCGTTTTCCTGCCACCGCACCGGTGTACTGCCATCGTATCCTCCTTCCTTCGGGTGCCAGCTACGCGTTCAGCCAACAGCAGATGACGAGTATCCAATTGGAAGGAAGTAGACTCAACGTGTTCGCTGCTGGCTCACGGTAATCAGGAAGAGGTCGTAGTCGATGGAAACTGAGGGCTGATTGTACGAATTGTGAGACAGAATGGAATTCTAGGTTTTTTGTAAATTGTCTTAGTGAGATTTTAATGGTAGAAATTCGCTGTATAGCGAAGTTGGAAAGATGTTATGAGGCTTAGGAGAATAAAAGGGGAAAAAGGATTTATGGGCTGAAAGTATAGTAGAATTTAATTTATTTGATGATAACGAGGAATGAACAGTTTACGCAATAGGTGTTTTCCAACTCTGCCCATTATCCACAGTCTTTTTTTTTTTCCTTTTTACTTTAATAATGGTTTCAGTCGACAGCAGTTCAGTTAATTAGGCATTAACTAAAATTTTATGCTAATAAATGGAGTTGTACCGTATAGCGTTCCAACATGCATACGATGCGATAAATTATAATGTAAGACCTGGCTGAAAATGGGCCACGTGCCGCGACTACGACACGCTATACGATATGTAATTTTTACACGACGAGCACGTGTCTCTGCTCTTTACTCGCAATATATTTTTTAACGACCAAGGAACGAGCTTAAACGGAATCTTTGAAAACCATCAAAAATATTTGCCATATATCAAAGAGATTTGACCGATAATTTGACTTCTACAAAATAAATCTCCGCTATTACTTCTCTGCCATCGGGTTTAAGATCTATAACCAATCACCAAATTACAATCCTTTTCAAAAAAAAAAAGAAAAAAGAAAACAAGAACAATTTCCAAGCGAATCTTTCTGGAACAGACGAAAGAAATCAAGCTGGAAGAAAAGACTTGTGAAGAAAGACCATCTAAACATTGACTAACAGGTAACAGGTGCGGTTGTTTCTAAATTCAATTAAAACCATTCGACAAAGGGAACAATGGCGTAAGTGGCAAAGAGCAGGAGAGCTTCCGAACTCCGTTTCTCACGCGGCTGTTCGTTTCTCGCATAAAGCGGGGCCGAAGGTGTACACGGGCGCGGTATCGGTTCTGAGAATGGCTTATCAGCCCGCGGATATGTTAATGGCGGCCGTGTTTGCCCCCCTCGTGCCCCCATCTGCCCTCCACCGTCGGCCACCACCACCACCACCACCACCGTCTTCTTTTCGAGATATATTACACCCTCAACGAACCCGGAGGTGGTTGGTGGCGATTGTAGTAGGTGGTTGTAGGCGAGCAAGGTGCAGCCCTCTCGATCGGCCGTTGAACGTTTGCATGCACGTGCAATTAAGAATGGTCGAAGCCGGTAACGAGAATGAAAGGCAGATAGAGGCGACTGGACGACCGTTTGCGGGTTTAATAGTTCACTTCGTGGGACATCGTTCGTGCTTGATAGAGTCATTTCGAGAGAGAATGTCCTCGACGAAGATTGAATCGCGTGTTCTGTAACCGATCGGTGATTTCAATTGTCCCGATACTAAAATGATTCGGTTTATTGAACACGAATTTATTTGCTTTCTGAAAAGTTAACAGAATTGTTGTTACGAGAAAAATTCAAGAAAAATTACCATCTATACATACGGTATCAGGAATACGTGCAGGAATAATAATATGTATATTACGTAAATTGGAATCATTTGGAATAATACACTACTTCTTTCGTTGTATCGATTAAATCGTGAAAATGTGATATCTTCAGTAACAAAGATACTTTCTGATATTCTCTGACGATTTCGAAAGAGTCGTAAGGGAAGCTTCTTTCCCCCTGATCTTCAAAACTGAAAAAAACTCAAAAATCACCCTCGCCGAAAGTAATTCTATAACACGAAAATTCAACCAACTAATACAATATTTCCACAATTTCGATCAATTTCACCGCAACGAAGCTCGCGCGTAAACGCGAGACGAGCGTGTTCCGCGGGCCCAGGTAGCTTGTACGCGCGTGCAATTAAGAATGCTCTCTCCCTCGCCCCCTCGTGCAACGAGCAACGACGACAAGCTGAACTGGAAGAAATAGGGCCTCGAAGGCAGAAGATAGCATTAGGAAAAGGAGAGGATGCCACGGGAAGGAAGAAGGATGAAGAAGGAACGCGATGGTGCTGGCGAGAGTCGGTCCGATCCATCGATGACCGCTTATTTACAGAGAGGCAGAAGGAACACGACCGAGCTGTAGATGCGAGCCGTGGATAGGCTAGAAGTGCGCTGCAACCCTTTGCCCAATCTACCTCGGCATCTCGCCTCCTCTTACCTCGTTTCTTCTCGTCTCGCTTCTCTCGCTCGTGTACAACGAGAAAGTCCCGACGAGCCTCGCCCAAGCAGGCAATTAAAGCATCCGGGTAATTCGACGGACGATACGCGTGTCGTCTCGATTTCGAGGACAACCCACCTGGATGGTGTAGTCCGTTTTGTCCCGCCTTCCTGGCATATATCCGCGCGAAGGATCACCGGGGAAGAGAGAAACCACGGACAGAGATACGGTGATCGAAGGTGTCGATGCTTTGTCCAGACTCGTTTTACTGCTTGGCAACAGGATTTTACCAAAGTACAGGCATTTCTGCGGATTCGATGTATATAGGGTTGAATTTTGGGATGTCGAGGATCGTGGCATTTGTAGCTTAATGTCCGCCAAACGTTTGTTCATATTTGAAGAGCACGGCTGGAAAACGCCGATAAGTGGAATCTATCAGATTATTCCTTTCTTCGATTGTTTCGTGTTAAGATACTTGATCCTGAGGATCGAAGCTGAAGCTCCTCTTATCAGAAATAGCTGAAAAAAATGAATGGAAAATTCAGGTATTTTAGGACTAAACATGTTTCAGGTAGAAAAACTTTTACGTCCGTTAATTTCGCTTCGAGATAAACCGTGGTTGAAAAAGGATGCAAGAAGGCGGAGCGAGAGAGCTTGAAAGATAAAGTAGTTAAACGACGAGGAACTTACGTAACCGTTCCATTTCCCACAACATTAACGCATTAATAAAACAAACTATGAATTCCTCGGTCTCACAAGCCGCCCAGTGGAAATCTTCTCACGGTACAACTTCCTCGATCCGCAAGTCAAATCCAAGATATACATCGAAATCGAAATTTTTTATTTAGTCGGATTCCACGTTTCAGCGTCACAAGCCTGACGAACCTGAAACTTTCCAAATAATATTGTACAAGAAGCGTTTTCAGATCCTACGAAATCCGCGCGCGTCGTTTCACAGGATGCCATGGGTAAGCAATAAGCCGAACAACCCCATGGTATCGAACTTATCCCAGATTTCGACGCGAAAGTAGCCCCTTTCGCCGAGGAAGCGCCTCGTCGAATGGTGGGGACCTGCAGAGGCGTGCGAAGGGTGTAGCGAGTGGGGTAGCTGGCAGAAGGATAGATAGACGAATAAAGAAAGATAGGTGAAAGGAATAGCAGGGAGTAGGGAACAGAGGGTACGCAAAGACTGGCGTGGCGAACGACCATTAGGGAGTCGAACGGCCATAGAGACGCGTCGTTTAACGTGCGTGCCGGGCATTTTTTTTTCTTCTCGCTTTTTTCCGTCGCTCACCACTTCCGACTCCGCCGAGACGACGTTCCTTCCACGTGGATCCGTCTTCACGGGCCATGGTCGTTTCTGAGGAATTTATAAACTGTCGTTGGAATTGCCTGAAAAAACGTAGGAATCTAATATTGAAATACGCGAGGATATTTATGGAGGATACGTTATACTTGGTTCTATCGTTCTGTTATTTTATTTTATTTTACCCTTTTATTAAGATCAACAAATTTGTTAGTGAGTTTTGGTTTGGCTGAAGTAAAGGAAGATTATTGTGCGGAGACATTGAATTGTTAGTTGGAATGGTATTTCTGTTTGAGAAGACTGATAGAAATTAAAGTAATGTTTCTTCATGGTTGCAGGGGAGGATGAGGAATGGAGCGACTCGGAGAAGACACCATCGGTGAGCAGCGGAGTGGAAGGCGGTGGATCGGCGGTTTCCAGCCCGATCGCGCCGGTCGTCGAGGAGGAATCGAGTTTACCGCCACCACCGAGACTCAATCCCCCTTCCTCGGCCGTTGCGATCGCGAATTCGGCCGCTGAGGATATCAGATTGAGGCTCAGCGTGCTTCCCGAAGACGCTCGGAAACGACTGGCTAGTCTCACCGAAGATATCGAGGTAAATATTAGGTTGTCCGAAAAGTGTCTTTCTTTTACAACGATGCATCTTTATACAAACATGAAACCTCATCTGTCGAACGTTGTGATCTTTATTTTGATAGAACAAAATGGATCATGGAAAATCAATATTTTCCGTTTTATATTATTTTATCATCCATTGTTTTCTTATAAAACGAAAGAAACTTTTCGGACGACCTAATATTTAACATTTGATCAGTTTAAAATTTAAAATTAACAAAAGATCCTATTCTCGATCGGTTCACGAATATGATGATAAAGCTTGTGAGTTATTTTGGGATAAATAACATCTTACTTCGTAAAGCTTAGATCTCATACATTTCCCGAGAAATATCTAAAACGAGTAGAAGGTTACAATTTTACTTGCTTAGTAAAAATTACCTTGTTCGTCTTGTAAAATTACTCACTCGGTAACTTCGCTTACAAAATTTGTAAATATTTGTCGCACAGGTTGCAAGAAGCTTAAGAGATCGACATGTCACGCCGAGATCCAATCAGACGCGAGAATCGAGTCCGAAAGACACGGACGAGGAGTCCAATCTGGTCATGGTCAAAGAAGAGGACTGTCAGCCGAGATCGTCGTCCTCTTCGTCGTCCTCGACAAGAAGACGGGAATCCATGTGCAGGCGAGACTCGGAGGACTCGTCGAGACGATCGAATACGGACGATCCACCGACTGAGAAAAAGTTGAAACTCGACGATGAAGCTGCACCAAGACTGAGACTCAATCCTAGTCTGGCGACGGATCCAGCTCTTCGGCCCGCCGCCGTAGTCGCGCTCACCGTCAAACCGGAAAATACCTCGCCACCGAATCCTGTGCCACCCCTTCCGGCTGGACTTCAAAATGGTAATATTAATTAATAAAACAATCTGCTGTAACACTGGTCTGTGTATTTTTTCTATTATATCAAACCTGCTCATATTTCTCAACTGAACTGTTCAAAATAATGAAAGAATCGCTTCAGAATTAATTCCATGATACCACGAGTGTCTTCCTATTAGTGTCTTGAGATTAAACGTGTGTTTTTCTGCTCTCTTCGTAAGTTTTAAACTATTGCCTGTCGTAATGTTAAAATACCAAAGATATTAAAATGAGAAAGATATTAAGATTTCTTCTCGATAGCTATAGCTCTAATTCTTTACAAAACACCGTTGATGTATCAGCTATTTTTGAAATACACAGAACTACAGACAGAATATGCAACTCACTCGAAGAAACTAACATTGCAGCAATCGCCTCAGGTCGTTTGTTCGTACTTCCAACCGATGGCAAGGAGACGATCACTGTGGAGCCAGCCAGGCCAGCACCTCTCTTCTGTCCTCCATGCGGCATCCGTTTTAGCTCAGCGAGCACCCTCGAAGCGCATCGCACTTTCTACTGCGCTCATCGTCCCCGACTCGAGGAAGACACCGCCAACGAAGAGGACGAGGAAAAGTCCAACAAATTCGAAGTGAGAAAAGCGTATGCCTGCCCTCACTGCTCGTACAGCGCGGACAAGAAGGTTTCGTTGAACAGACACATGAGAATGCATGCTGCATCTCCTGCACCACCCACGATACCAACCGCTCCGACTACAGCTACTACTCCAGGAAGTGGCGCGGCAAATGCCTCGAATGGCTCCTTGAACGAAGAGGCGGAGAGATATTGCAGAAACTGCGATATTCGATTCAGCTCCCTGAAGACTTATAGAGCGCATAAGACGCATTATTGTAGTACTAGGCACGTGGTCAAAGATACGCCACCAGCAGCTACGGTAGCTTCCTCGTCGGTGAAAGCTTCGCCACCGACGAGCGCGAGTCCCGGTGAATCGCCGCCTCCGCAACCTTGTCTGGCGCTACCTACAAATCCTATTTTGATTGTACCGTACTCTTTGTTCCGAGGTGCTAGTGTCCTGGCAGCACCCACTTTGCCCGCGCCTGATACTGCGTGCTTTCTTCTTCCAAATGGTACGTGTTTTAATAACAGTTTATTTAGATCTTCCAAGTTACTTGTATGCTTGCGATTAAAATTTAAGAAGCTGTCGTATTCGTTAAAATAAATAGAGAAGTTTGAATCGTATCATGGTAGAAGAACTCCGTTTATTGGAAATCTTAATGAAGTTAAATTCGTGCATTATGAATACATACACGAGTTAAAAACAAAAAGGAATTCAAAGAATTAAACTGACAAGTCTCACTCTTTTGTAGGTCATCTTCAACCGATGACAAGAGGTCTGGCTACCACAGCGCAGAACACCGTGGTCGAACCTTCACCGGTTCTCCGAGCTGCGAACAAACCAACGACACCAGCGTCCGTCGTGGCATCGTCGACGTCGCCATCAGGTTCAGCGCCACTCGATTTGAGCGTTAGAAAGTCACCAGCTCATCAAGATGAAAAAGAGAACAGGGTATCGCCGGCACCCTCTTCTCTACCTCCACCACCTGGTAGTCCTAGGTCAAGAGGAAGCGGAAGTCCTAGAGCAAGGTCCATTGGTTCTGCTCCTACGGCTACTGGAACCGTTGCACCTCCTCCGCCGACGGAACTCGCTCTCAGACTGGCTGAACTTCCACCACCCCCTGTTCCTGGGGTTCTTGTGAAGCAAGGTGTCTCGAGGTAAGATACTCCGACGTTTTCCTAACACAATATGACAATTTGTTTCATGTAGTTAATGAAAATAAAATAGACGAAACTAAAATAGATTAAGATAAAAATACTAAAACGACGAAAGAACGATAAATTCTTTTTCTCTCGCTTGTATAATAAATAATATTTGAAATGTTTCAGTATTTTAATCTTAAATTGATCAGTCAAAAAACTGACAAGTAATTCGGCTTATTGTATATAACTGATACGTAAAAGGATCCAGGTGATCCGGAAATTATAGAAAACTGTTCGATTTTCAGATGCAAAGAATGTAATATCGTGTTCTGTCGGCATGAGAACTTCGTCGCACATAAAAAGCATTATTGCCAGGCAAGAGAGACAACGGTCAGCAATAGTCCTCCACCACCTGGAACACCCTCGCCTCCTTTGGTGCAATTAATCTGTGCCGCGTGTGGTATCAAGTTCGCATCTATGGATAATCTGGTAGCTCATCAAGCGTTTTACTGTCCCAAAAGGCCAGAACCTCAGGAACATCATTCGCGATGCTCCAAGTGCAAAGTTAGTATCGTTTCCTCTATATATATATTTATTTTATCAAAACTTTTCTCTAGATTTTTCTTCAATAAAAAATTAGTAGTATAATTATTTGTTAGATTTCAATTTAAATAATATCCATTAATACTATATTTTTAATAACATTATATACTTCTCTAAAGACTAAACATTTAATATCCTTTTTTCAGACTATAATTGAACCTGGAGGCACCCATACCTGTAGCAGCGGACCGACTGGAGGTTGGAGATGTCCCGTTTGTGGTGCGGTTAGTCCAACAGCCGGAGCAGCTCAGCGTCACATGGATGCTCATCAGGGTGTCAAAGCTTTCAGGTGTACAATCTGTCGTTACAAAGGAAATACGTTACGGGGAATGAGAACGCACATCAAAATGCACTTTGAGAAACGTGGAACCGATCTACAGGTACAAAATTGTTGAGGTTATTAGATGTATAATGAGAGAGACGCGTGGATAAACTATAAGGTAGAAAATATATTTGAAATACGGAAGTGAAAAAGATACAAAAGTTAAAATAATAATATGAGCTGGTCCAGATCCGCACGCTAGCAGTGTTACTCTATAACTGAAAAAACCCTGAAGCCAACGTCGCCTTTCGACTGTTTATGGCCTGCCTTCGTCGCAGTCTTTTGTCTATGCGCTGTCGATGGCTTCAATGCTTTAGAAAGCTAAAAAGACCAGATGTAGAGTTTTCTTAAAAGCAGTGACCTTCAACAAAAATTTTACAATTATGGAGCTCATAATAAAAGCTACTTACTGTTGTCAAATTTTTTCACTTTTCAGATAAGCGACATTATGAAAATATAACCTATACCCTGATTTATCGATGTCCTTATGGCTCGAACGATCTCTCCATATTGTACAAAAACAATCTTCATCTGGTAAATCCTTTGATAAGCTTGTCTTGTTTATTCGTCGTTTATAGGAAGAAAATTACATAACGTGCGTACTCGACGACGAAACGGTTCTGCCGACTCCAGAACCGGCTCCAGCTACGACTCCTGAAGAAATCCCTGGCGAGGTGCAAGTAAATGGGAAAACCGAAGTTCGGAAGAGTCCTCAGCCACCTCCACCGCCACCACCCCCACCACCGACGGTAACCAACAAGGTGAAGCAGGAACGCGAGGACACTCCTCCTCCCGAAGAAAGTTTGGATCCCAACAAAAGTGGTCCGCGTTACTGCAGGTCGTGCGACATCAGCTTCAATTATTTGAGCACGTTCATTGCTCACAAAAAGTTCTACTGCTCGAGTCATGCCGGCGAGGCGAGCAACAACAACAACAATAATAATAATAATAATTCGAGCAGTCACGCGACGACGCCTCCCAGCAACAGGACCGAGGCGTCGGTACTTTAAAAAGACTCTCGACAACCGATGGGACTGTTAATTGTTGCCAGTTTATATATATAATATAATTGCCGACTATCCGATTTAGTTGTGTGATTTCTGTTAATCCAGGGAATTGTTTGTACTTATAAATTCAGTTATCTGACGTGTACATATACGCGGTGCGTGAACGATCGTGAAGGAGAAGCTACGTTAAACGTAAGCTAGGATGTTAGTAGAAGTAAGAGGAAAGTTAGGCGATCGTGACGGCGTTTGCTGATTCGCTTTGGATCAATTAGGCAAAGATAAGATTGGATATTAGTGGGGAAAGTAAAATAGGATATACCAAAGTGAAACTGTGAAATGGATGTGTGTGTCCACACAAAAAGGGATCGTGGTTGCAATTAGGTTCACGGTGCAGCTGATTTCGTACGTCACGATCGACCGATACGAAAGGTGTGCAATCTCATGACTCTTCAATAATCTCGTAGTTGTAACTGATAATCGAAACATACCTAAGGAATTACGGAAAAGTAAACGATGAATGTAAAATGTTGTACAGTAGCCAAGTAGAGTATTACGGTACGATATAGTAATAATCCTAAATGATACCAATTTCCAGCTTGTGAAAACGCTAAGTTGCAATATGACATTTAATATATTATATATAAATATATATATATATATATATAAAAGGTGATTTCATTGTCCATAAATCGCGCTCATATTCTCGGCGAGTAAATACGTTGATAACTGTATCCAGACTGCCATAAGAAAGAAAGATCGGAGTCGTTTCCTATCATTTTGCCAACAGTCCCGAACGTATAACAAGAGAGAGAGAGAGAGAGTAAAAATAAATTAATGGCCCCTAGTATTTCTCTTCAAATTTCGGATACGGTGTAATTGGATCCTTACCAACGCATTTGCTTCATTACATTGCAATCAAAAAAAGAAATAAAGCATCGTCTGTACTTGTATACAAGTAACGGATTCGTTGCGAGCGCGTAAATGTAAAAATTAGAATTAAGGCCAGTGTTACACGTATACGCAGCGTACTATTCATATCACATAACGAGTTCGTTAAAGGCATGAGTTTCTTCGCGTGTGAACGTTCGATGATGAGAGAAAGAATGAGAGAAAGAGAGAGCGAAAAGAAAAAATAAATATGCGAATGTTGTAATCCGAACGTTGTCCAACATTGAACGTTGGAGCAACGTATCCGAAAAATCTCAGTTATACAAAAATTGTTTTCATATTTCGGCGAATAGTATAGTCAGATAAAACGCGAATACTAATTCGCAAATACTTTTATAAAAGTAATTGTTATGTTATTTACAGGCCTCCTGCTAATTACTGTCTAAAGAAAAGCAAGATTCACAATATTCCATTACGAAATAAATACGAAAGATTTAATAACACATAACGGAGAACCTACTTTATTGCTGAACATTTGTAAATCACTATCTGGTACTTCCACGCAACAATTTGTTATACATTATAAATTTGGTATATTATTATATGCCATATCGTCGAAAACGGTTCTTTTTCTAAACACCTATACACACACCTTCCTTTGTCACTTCGACGTCTAGGTTTACTTTTTATTGTTTTTATTTTGATAGATAAATTTTACACATAAAATATATCTATATAAATATGTAATAAATATATAGACATAAATAAAATACTAAGATCCTTATAACCCTTACTTCTATGTAGTGGGAAAGACATAAGACTTATATTTGAAAAATAATTTTAGTTAAGAAACAAAAAGACATATCGATTTCACTAACTGAATTTATTTTACATGATAGAAAATGTATTATGTTAACATCACTGATCACCAATTATTATTTTCTTTCGGTATAAAAAGATCTATATATAATTGAACAACTATTCGGAATCTACTTCATTATTATTATGCTCATTCGAATCTTCAGACACACATATACTGAAATCATCATAATTATCATCGTCGTCGTCGTCGTCATCGTCGTCGTCGTCGTCGTCATCGTCGTCGTTGTCTTCCTCTAACTCTTTCATCATCCTTGCTTTATATCTTGCATACCTATAACCATAATTTTCTACAATAGCCTGGTCAACGGCATAAACAAAATCATCATCTTCAGATAAATCAGATTCCTCCTCTAATCTCATGTTTGCAACAGCCTCTATCATGTCATCTTCATTAATTGATCCTTCAGAATAACTAGAGTCAGGATAATCATTTCTCCAATTTGACTCTGAATTAGAATCCTCTGATTCGCATTCAGCTTCAGGATAATCTCTATAATTATCAAAAACGAGTTCTTGTTCGAATGCATATACGGATACTTCATCATCTAGGAACATATCATTCTCAGATTGAACATAATATAAATCATATACATAATCGTCATCCTGTAAAACATTATTTATATTATGTAAGTAATTATACATTGAAATAACAAAAAAATATATAAAAATAATAAAAAAAATAAAATTACTTTTATATTGTTTACTTTTCCTATAGAATCCCTTTTTGCTATGGATTTCGAGTCCTCCACATCTATTACTACTGTCGTAACGTTTCTTTCGGCATTTTCACTACTAGAATTATCCAATGATCGGAAACAATTAACTACTTTATAACGATTTTTTGCTGAAGCCTGTTTTGTTGCTTCTCTTATTTTACTTAGAATCTGTTTCGTATCTATATGATGTTTGAAATTAGCTTGTAATTCATCTTTCCCATAACCTTGAATTAAATGTTCCACATTCTCATCCTGTCATAATAAAATAAATATTAACTTAATCTTAGTATAACGTTCAGTTAACTAGAAATATTTCGCTTTTTAACACAAACCTGTTCTTTTACAGTTCCGGCAAATTTAGCAAGTGTGGTTATAGAATCTGATAGTACATCTTCGGTATCTTCGTCTTTCGCAATTTTTTGGCGTTTATATGAAATTACCAAAGCATTTGATGGTTCATCATAATAACTACGTTTCACACGTAATATCGCTGCCATTCCTATATGTCCTTTTTACAAAAAAACTACTCTAAGAAAATATTCACACACGTACCTTCCTACACACTACGTACGCGTCCTATTCTAATCCACTTACATTCATGCTACAAGCACGCTACAAGCAACTTGTCCTATTTTGAGGTTAGAATCGTTTTCAGTAGTCGACATATCGATTATCATTCGCTGGCCTGGTCAGCAACAACGCTGGCAGGGCGTAGAAATTCTCGGTATGTTTTCAACTTGGAAATTGTTCATTTTCTTCATATTAAACGATTCATGAAAGTCTGATCGTTGATTTCGCTTAAAATGAAGCGTTAATATTATTGCAAAACATGGCGCAATCTATTTTCGACGCTTTAACAGGTAAAACTTTTCTATCATAGAAATAGGTGGGGTTAACCAACAAGTATCTTATTTATCTTTCTCTTTAAAAGAAAATTTAAATGGTGTTTTAAAAATTTATGATAATTATTTTGTCTGCTTTATAGGTGTATCATTGGACAGTCCTTCTGTGCAATCGTTATTGGAGTCTCAGACTCTAATAACTGAAGTTGAAGAATCAGGTGGGTTTTTGATGAAGTAACCCTGATAACCTATTAATTGAAATTGTTATATCATAGAATCTTCTATGAGATAAATTTATAATGGATATTTTTATGCTTTGTATTTAGCAATCGATCAAGATGAGGAAGATATATTTCAATGTGGAAAATGCAAAAGCCAATTTACATCATTGCACATGTTTGTGCTGCACAAAAGGACACATCAAAAAACACAAGAGCAAACAGTAGATTTGAGTCAGTTTTTGGTGAATGATGAAACTCAGACTGTTCACACAGAAGACAATAGCGAAGATGTATCACAATTTCATCCACAGGAAACATTTGTTCAAAATGATCAACTTAGTGAACCAATTATACTTGAAGAATCTGATATGCTATTTAGGTAAATATATATATATATACATACATAATATTGAATGTGTTTAATGTATATGAAAAGGTATTTTTTTCTCAATGAATGATGTATCATTTATTTACTATAGTATGGATCAAGAAGGTGCTAATTACTTTACAACAGATTCCACATTTAGTGTTCCAATTATATTAAGTTCAGAAGGTTTGGATACTTTTGCAAACTCTACTATTCCAGGGGATAACGATCCCATAAAAGATGATTCAAACGAAGTACCTCAAGTTCTCCAAAGTGATATTTCTCAAGAACAAAACATTAACAATACACATAAAGTCGACGTACCAATGACTGAAAATTCAATAACAGAATCTGAAACTACTGCTACTCAAACTCAAAACTTAAAAGTATGTACTTTAATGAGATGATAAATTGTGATTATCAATAATGTCTTTATTTAAAGTTGCATATTTATCACTAAAAATTTTCTATTGCAGTATAAGTGTGGCTATTGCAGCAAACAATTTTCAAAAAAATTTTACTGGCAACAACATGAACGTTCTCATACAGGGGAAAAACCATATCAGTGTGTTGTATGTGGACGTGCATTCGCACAGAAATCAAACGTTAAAAAACATATGTCGTCACATAAAGTATGGCCGGGAACCGCTATACACTCCTTACCCCCAGAGGTATTTTAAACATTTTTGCACAGGCTTATAATTTTTTTTCGTTTTTTAATAGTTCATGATCATTGCTAGGCACCACCAGATGGAAGCATAGATCGCACCTATCATTGTCAGTTTTGCAAAGAAATATTTGATTCGTACAAAGCTCTAAAGGGCCATCTTATAGTCTCTCACTTAGCACTGAAAGTGTACAAATGTGTGCAAAGTAGTTGTAGTATGATGTTTGCTGAACTCGAAGATTTCTTAGAACATACTCGCAGTCATAAGAGATCGGAATATCGTTGTCATGTGTGCGGTGAAGTGTTTAATACTCTGTCTGATCTTGGGCTTCACCAATACGCTCACTCCGTCCAAAAACAAAAAACAACAGAGAAATATTACTGTTGCTCTGTTTGTAAATCCTCCTTCTCTAATTTGGAGGCTTTGCAACATCATACAGAAACCACAACGCATGACTATGCTTGTCTACATTGTGGAAAGAGTTTCTTGATCGAACGATTTCTGCGGCGTCATTTAAAAACACACGCCTCATCTGCGCGATTTGCATGCGAGGATTGCGGGAAGGCCTTTAAAACTGAGCAATACTTAGCCAATCATAAGTTAATACATAGCGAGGAAACACCGTTTCTATGTCCAGTGAGTGATTCTATAGCCGATTAAAAAATTTGTAAATTGTTTTAAATTTCATATATACATATTCGTTTATTATAGCATTGCCCAGCTAGATTTAAGAGAAAAGATCGTTTGGGTCGTCATATGCTGATTCATGATCTAACAAAGAGATTAAAGTGTCCCTTCAGAACTTACTTAGGTTGTATGAGTGAATTTTCACGACCTGATAAATTAAAGCGTCACTTACTGACGCACAGCAATATCAAAAGATTTAGTTGTAGTCATTGTAATCGTAATTTCCATCGGGCACAAGCCCTTAAACATCACGAAATGAATAAACATAGTTTAAAATGCGAAATTTGTTCACACGTAAGTGCTATATTCGATTAGATAAGTCGGAAATTCATAATACATGTAGAATACTTATGTTTAAAAATTCTTTTATAGGCATTCAAAACTAAAGAACAATTGCTAACTCATAATTGCGATCAGTCGAACGAGACTAAGAAGCACATGAGTTCACAGTTACCTAAGAAAGCTTCTGGTTCATTTAAACCAAGGAAACCTACTCCAAAGAGACAAACATCATCAAAGACTGCAATTGGGCTCGCTGATAAGGAAAAAGTAGAGAAATTTAAGGCTGACGAAATACAAAGAAAAGTAATTACATAACTATACAATTTGAAAAACTAACATTTATTGTTATTTATTATTTATTATTATACAGTAACTTATACTATTATATATCTATTCCTATTTCAGATCACCTCTGAAATGTTAAAGTCTAATGATTACAAAGATGATGTCTGTACCAAAAAGATAGAGAACATTTCTGTATCAAAAGAGATCGGTTCAACAATCGAAGCTCTTATTAAATCTGATGCAACGGACAATGAAATCAAACGCAACACTGATACATATTTGGTACAACAGGCAGGCGAATAGAGTTTTTAAATATATTTTTTAATTGTATTTAAATATTATAATATAGTCTAGACTGTAGATAAGTTGTCATACTACGTGCAATGGGATCATTGGCAAACTGCAAATTGCATTTTATAATAGTATATATAATATTTTGTAGTTTACATATCTGTGATAATTGTATTATAAAATATATTAATATAAATAACTTATATCTATCTATCTCAAATATTTTTAATGTCGCCTTCCTTAGGCCATTTGGAATTTATGGATGTATTAAAGAAAAAGATGTTTGTGTCAGTGAGTGTATTTCATTCTACTCAATTCCCCTTTAGCGTACTAATAGAATTCCATTCTTAGTTCTTACAAATTAGCAAAAGGATATTATAATACCACGTGTTACGGATGCTGGGGCGCACTTTAAGATAATGTTTAAAAGGAAGTGGTTGATAAAATTGTAATTACCACTTCCTTTCTTTTATTAACGTTTCGAGTTTGGTTCAGTAGAAAAAATACAGTGCTTTTAGGCACTACTAAAAGTATTGTATCTTAAAACTAATGTCTATGTAAATAAGTAGTACATTATATTTTAACAGATGATTTCTCGAGGTTCTTACCAAATTGCTAATATGGAAGCAGCCAAAGCAGCGAGACGGGACCAGTCTTATAGAAGCTGTGTTTTATCACTAATAATATTTTTTTTTCTCTGTATGATTCTTATCCTAGTCAGTTTACCGTGGAGATTATACCGCTCGTACAATTCTGAAGAAAAAGGTGAATATGCAAGAACAACGCAGGTAAGCTTATTTTTGATATTATGAAAATTATGGAAGAAAACAATTTGATAAAAATAATTATATCGACACAGCATCATTATCACGAACATCATACAAAACATGAAACTGAAAGAACAACCAGCACTACGGATTCAATTAAATTATTAATTGCTACAACTTCTATAGATGAAATGAATTCAATAGAAGTAGAAACAGAAACAACATTAAACTTTGAAGTATTCACCGAAAACTCTCGTGTAATAAATGATACAAATTCAGATATTGTTGATTCATCTAAATCTAATACCGAGACTACTATGGAAGATTTATCAGAGACGGAAACTTACAAGGAAGCTGCAGCTGAAGAATTCGATAATTCTTCGACGACTAATATTAATATTACAGAAAATAGTACATCAATTTCGACGATAGAACATCAAGAAACAGATACTACAGACCAATATACCACAGAAACTTTTACTACTACTGACTTGGACTATATTAATCAAGAAACTCCCCTTGAGGTCGAAGAGTCGACAGAAGATGTTATTAAATTGACAATGAAAGAAGAAAATGTCACGATTAAATCTACCACTAAGGATCAACAAAATGAACGATATTCTTCAATATTAAACAATGAGACTACAAGTACGACTTTTAGTTCACCAATTGATAAGCCAGTGTGTCACGAGGGTGAATGCAAAAATTTGGCCAGCAAGATATTATTTTACATGAATCATACGGTTGATCCATGTGAAGATTTTTATGAATACGCTTGCGGTAATTTCGAGAACAATCCTCAAATCGTAGAATGGAATTTGGAAGATGTAGCTTATCAACGTATTTTAGGTGAGTATAGTTCTGCTTTTTACTATATAAAAAAAAATTATTTTGACAATAAACTATTCTTTAAATATTTTTCAATTCTTCATTAATAAATATTATGTAATATCAAGTACTAAATATTTAACTTTGTTTCTAAATTATATCTTTTTTTTCTAATCCTTTTTCTAAATAATTCTGTATAAAGTATTCTATGAAGCATTATTTAGAAAAGTATAGAAAATAAGTAAAAATATAAAGGGTGGCAATTCTCACATGCAACACATTGTTTTAATTTGAATCAGGACAAATGCAGGAAGAAAATGAGAAAAATATATCGTCTATTTTCACCACCTATTACAACAGTTGCATACAATACGAGAGTATCAATCTGACAGAAAGAATCAAGCTGGGTACGGAGAAATTACACATCTAATTATTTAGTTTCTAACTTTGAGTACAAGTTTAATGTATAAGAAATAATATAGCATTTTTCTTATAGCGAGAGAGGCGTTAGACAAAGTAGGTAAGTTTTATACTGCAAAAACATGGCCTGAAAACCACATGAACTTTACCGAACTACTCGCTACACTATTATTAAAGAACAGGTAAGAAATTGAAGACAACGGCTGTACAAAAATATAGCATATCACGTTCACTTAATATATTTATCGTTTGCTTTTCTAATTCTCTAGCACTTTACTGTTCGACATAGTTCCGGATCTCGACGAATATTCTCCGACATTCACCCTTAAAATAAGCCCAACGACATACGATAATCTTTTTGAGATAGACGAAAATAACGAACCCTGTTATGCAAATAAATTTGAAAGAGAGAACGAGACGGTGAATCTAGAAGAATTATATACGGAATATAAAACGTGCAAAGTACATATATAGATATGTATATCAATCAAGATAAGAAAAAACATGCTCTGTTAATGAAAACTTATAACAAATGTCTCTTCCTTATTTTGTTTTATTAGGCTGATAAGAAAAAGTTAATAAAATCCATTTCCGAAGCCTTGGCGGTGCTTGGGGTATTCAACGAGCTGAATAATACGTACAATATTTCTCAGTGTATAAATGTTACAGCCATTGACATCGATTTGTATATATTACAACAATTTTTCTCAGTAAGTTTATCGAGTTCTTTTCACAATCGAACGCGTTCCCTTCATTCTTTCTTATGTTTCAGAATTTTCCGTCTAAAAACGAGATCCGCGAGGCGGAACTTATGAAAAATTACACTCTCGTCACTGTCAAACAATTGGATAGCGAGTTTAAAATCGTAAGGGAAAGAGTTTATACCCGTTTAAGTTAAGCCGATTCATTCGATCAAATGGATATATTATGTAACATACTTGTAGATAAATTGGTCGCATCTAATTTACTTGTTAACGAACGAAAAGGTTCAGCCGGAAGTAAAAGTGCAGGTTTATTTTTACGATGCCCTATCTAAAGGATTGAAAAATCTGGAAATGTTCGAAGAAAACCCAATGATATTGCATAATGCGTTATTAGGACTGTATGTACGCAATCTGTATCACAAGGTATAGTTATATTCCCTGATTAATGTCTCCTTTTATGTCTTTTTTTGGTATTGTAGTTTTCTTCATTTCTTTTTTTGTCTTTGTTTCTAGTTAATTATATCAAAACATGCAGATGTTAAAAAACACTGCCTTCGCGTAGCTGCCAACGTTTTAATCCCGGAAGCTTCGAATTTATACATCTCTTCGTTCACAAATGATCAACTTACGTATATGAATAGAACTGTAAGTTCATATACTCTGATTACTCGAAAAGATTGTTTACTAGGTGACTAATCAGTATCATATAACTTAATAGATACATAGTTTATTTGAGACACTTAAGGAGACCCTAAAATTAAAACTCACGGATGTAACATGGATTACAGAAGCGGAACGTAACGCATTGATTGTAAAAATAAATAATCTTAATGTTGCCGTACCTGATATTTCATACTATACTGATAGCGAATCAACTTATAGAAAAATTCTAGCAAACCAGGTACGAAAAACTATTTCGGTTTCTAATGAGATAATAAGCACATGTGCATAATTGTTTATATAATATCAAAAAAAAAAAGATTAAAGAATACTATAATAACTAAAAGTTATTGAATGAGATGTTAACGATAGTCTAATTTTAGATAAATCTGACAAATAACTATTTCGAAAATTCAGTGATTTTGATGCAAAGGTATCGAAAATTAATATATGCAGAATTATCTACAAAGCCGGGGCATTCTGCACAAATGTAAGTTTATAATTGAAATTATATATATGAAATAATTTAAAGTTGTTGAACTATATACATTAATATATAGATGGACACATTACGCAACACCGTACCAATCTAAAGGGCACGCGATTTACGGATTAAACCTCGTTGTAATACCTTATGGTGTAATTGATTGGTCCATGAAATACAATGAATCTTCATTTAATTACATAAAACTGGCGACACTTGGTAACATAATAGCACACCAAATTGCACATCATTTTGACGCAACTGGTATATTAGCAATATACAATTTTATAATATACTAGTGACCAACGTTGCAGATCTGTAACTTATTAGTATACTTTCGAGAAAATTCGGAAAAATCTTATCGTTTAAATATACTTTTTTAATATATATCGCTAGGTATTTATTATTGGAATGGAAATCGCAATGCCAGTTCTCTATTAAACGATGATGACTCTACAGACATGAATTTCAAAGATTACATTGACTATCAGCGAAATGTTCTCTATAAAAATTCTATGGCTATGACATTATCATTTACAGGACAGAACGTACTTTATAAGGTGAATTCATATATTTGTTTTCTTTCTATAAAATCGTTACGATGCAAAAATATTATTTTAAAGTAATGCGTCTAATTAGGTACGTCTTTTTAAACGCAATGACTCTCTTTTTGTTTAAACACGTTTTAGATTTCCCAATTGACTCTAAATGAACGTCTGTCTGAGGCGATGGGACTCAGATTAGCCTACGATACTTTGGCTCAATTGATGTCTAGAGAATCGTGGCTTTATCTTCCATGGCTTGAACTGGATTTCAATAAGTTATTTTACCTCATCTATGCTCAGGTACTCTTGTTATAGTAAGATTTATGGCATTGACATTTTGAATAAAATAACAATCGTTATGACTATTACCATTACCTTTTTATCATGATTTTTATAGATGTACTGTACAAAGTCTCCACTTACGTCATCGTATATATCATTGTACGAGAACGAACAGTTACCAAATCGAATTCATATTTTTATTTCTGCATCCAACAATAGGCTTCTCGGTGAAACTTGGAACTGTCCAGAAGGTTCACGGATAATGCCGAGTTACGTATGCAGTGCATTTCCGTATATTCAATGTAACGAAGAAGCTACGATAACGTAACGTGATGCAGTAATTATATAAACTACGATTCGTAAATGATACGACGGTCAATTTTTTTATAAGGAAGCGTTATTAATTGGTAACGACGCTCTTCATTTATTCTCAGGAACATATTTTTCATAACATTCACACGCAAACAGACGCAGTATGCAAAAATCAGACGAACTCAGGTATTCAACAGCCTATTACATTCGAAACTGTGGCTTTGTATGATCTTATAATGCGACTAGAAAATTTGACAGTGTAAATAATTCACCCTTAAGTCGAACGTTCCTTGTGGATTTGTTTACAACTGCTTCTTTTCCAGCAGACCCATAGATTTTGTAGAATGAACCATGTCCCCTAGAACACACATAAATTGTTACAAACATTCATTAGTCCAATATTCTATCTACCAATGATGGACTGAGCTGTGACAAAAAATATATATTTATATAATAAAATGTATATTAATTTAAAAATATTTTCATGCATTCATATGTATAATTATTATGCTTAAAATGTAATAATTTATATATATGTAATTTAAAAGTATCTTATGTAAACAGGTATAAAAATTCATATTTTTCAATATCAAGGACAAAAAACAAAAGCATCCATAACAAAATTTATTTGATTTTTATAACATTCAGTCAAATAACAGATTGCAAATGATTTATATGACACTCTTGCTTTATATTTAACAGCCAGTTAATTATATGTCAATAGCCCAGTACACTATCGGTTTAAACATTATTTAGAGGAATGTAGTAGACATCACACATACCACTGCTAGCGGTTACATCCAGATGACTGTTGTCTAATTGAGTGATACACTGTTTTGAAGTAGTTCTCTTTTCTGTCTGAAAAGACAAGAATCATGCAAAGGACATAGAAAAAAAAAAAACACAAATAACCATACAGTTAGTTACAAAATTTCAAATTTAACTTTTAAACTAAATACCTCAAAGTACCGGTGCCACAGAACACAGCCATAGACACAAAGAACTGAGACTAGGGACTGGCAAAGTAGCCACAAAAGAATGTTTAGTGCTTGAGTACGTTCAAATAATGCAGCACCATGCCTTATGCATAACAAAGCTTCTGTAAGCATAATTGCACCATAGACCCAACACTGAGTCCCTACTCTACTACATGTTGGATCTGTTACATACATGTAGTATTGCCTATAATTATGTTAAAATATTATGGTTCTTATGTAATAAATTGTTATAGCTGTTGTAATAAAAATTGATGTTTAATATAGATCTAGCTTATTCTATTATAACTCTTCCCTACCTAACAGAAGGTGCAACTATAACTCCAACTAATACCAATCTTGCCACAACAAATGGATGAGAGGGTGGAAATTCGTATACATGTTTCAAGAAAAATGTATTTAGTTCTGAAACCTGCCAGAATATTACCAACTGACATAGAGCAACAAATCTCATATATGTACAAGTTGGATCCAACCATCTAATAGCAGTCCAACTACCAGGTGTAAATTGTAGCATTGCTCTTTTCAATTTTCCAGTAGTGCTCTCAATGTCAAGGATGCTTACCCATTTATATTCTCTCATTTCTAATAGAGAGCAAATTTTTAATCCAACCCAAATACCCAAACCATTACAGACAACAACATCAAGTATAAAAGCATCCCACCAGCATTCCACGAAATTTGGTAGTAAATGAGCAAATGCTATTTCTGTTACTTCCCACATAACACTAATGGCCCAAAGAATACCAAGATGACGAATAAGAATTGCTTTAAAGGCCCATCCTAAAAAATGGGCTACTGCAAAAATATCTAAATGGTTCCATATCTTTTCAACTGTGATTTCTGAACAATTAACACCGTATTCTTTGTCCATGTCAATGTGAAACGATGCCAAGCGAGGATCTATCCAAACAAAGATTTTTCTGACTGTTTCATAATCTTGAAACAGCATAAATAATAGGCCCATTAGATATAGTACACTACAGCCAAATACGAGTCTCCACACGACAGGATGAGGTCTCGTAAATGGTCCATTTGGAAATGTAAGTATTGATATAATCAGAAAAAAAAATATAATACAAAGTATTCCAGCCCAAATGTTATCCTCGACACTGGTAGTATTCCTGTATTAAATTAATACCGATATTTACAAGAATTAACATATGTATAATAAGATAATTTGAATATTTAATTACCTAGTGAATGCTGAATATATTACAGCACCGATTGAGATGAGAAGCAATGTAATGCTGTGCGGTTTATAAAAAAATTCGATCGAAATATCATCAACCGGTCTTTCATTGATATTAGGGAAACTGTCCGTACCGTGTCGTAATTTGTGCCCTTCTATGTTATCTGCACTACTCCGGCAATTTACAATCTTATTTTCATCATTTTTGACGAGTCTCTCTAAGAGACCGTCATTTATGGACTCTTCATTAGTTGTCATCCCGATTAAGTAATTATTTGTTTTAAAATCGTATCCTGATCATTTCATACGTTGTTTCGCCATGTTCTCACCTTTTTTGGTTTCAATGTGCACTACCACGCTATTGAGGAATTTACAAATCACAGCAGGCACGAATTATGAATTAAGAAAGTATTACGGTGATCAGTTTACTTCCATTTATGTGAATACAGTTAAAGAAAAAGAAAGAGATTTGACGAATTATCTTATTTGCAAGTCAGCTGATTGGACATTGGACAAGAATGTATTTCTTTACGAACGCGCCATTACATAAATAACATTATACGGATTCAGAAACTCTCATGATGGCGTAGACCCCTTTTATGAGGACGGGAGGTTTCTTGTATCGTCCACCAAAATTAAATCGCTGTAGTTGAGTTGTGAGTGGATTCATATGAACTTGTAATTTTTTTCTTTCAAAACAAAACTTTTTTTTTCAATAAGCTTTACTATAAAAACATACCGGAAATAAATCGATCGCAGAGCCACTATAGTATTGCAGCGGCGGATTAAGGAACTATGCTACAAAGAAACCCCCTACCACGGGAATTCCAAGAATTTTACGATCACAATGTCCAGAGACGCGTAGCATTAAACAGCTGTACTGATGGCGTCAGTACTTCTTGCACTATAGTAGGATTCTTCCGTGTTATTGCACTTTGTTATTGATATTGTTATATATTTTTTCGAAAAGTTCTTATATTTCTGATAGAAGATGGCAGATTATTTGGACATTGAAGCAGAAGAAAGTGAGGTGAGTAATAAATTAATACAAGCGGCCATTTGTAAACATATAATCTAATGTTTCGTGATTTCGTAGGAGGAACAGCTTGATGTTAAAGGAAAGAAAAAACTTAAAAAATTAAAAGCGATGGAGGTCAGTGAGGATGAAGATGATGATGAAGGTACATGGAAATGTTTGATACAAAAAAGTATTCAGTTACTGCTTCCTTCAAAGCTTTTGAAGATTCTAGGAAATACATTATTACTTTAGAATACATTAAATATTAGAGTCAAGATTTATACATCATTAATAATATGTAAATTAATATTTACTAATACTTAAAAACATCTTCCTTTAAATTATATGTATGTTTAATATTTAGAAGATGAAGGAGAAGTTCCAGGACTTATTGATGATAGTCCTATCGATGATGATAATGATGGTGAAGATAGTGATGGATCTGAGGATTCCAGAAAACGTAAGAAAAGTGATGATGAAGATTTTGATGATCGTTTAGAAGATGAAGATTATGACCTACTTGAAGAAAATTTAGGAGTTAAAGTTGAAAGGGTATATATAGTTTAAAAAGAATTATATAAAGTATTTCAAATTTATATTTGATACAATTTTTTAAACTCTTAGTCTATAACCATGAGGGAAACTCGTGATAAGGGATTTGTGCAATAAGCAAAAACCATGTGTCAGACTCGTGGCAAAGAATTTGTGCCATAAACGGAACCCACGAGACTGACTCGTTGTAATTTACAAATTGCTAGTGATTCATTATCCACTTTAAAATAATAAATTGTTTTTGTTAACTGATCAATTGATCATGATCAAGCCTTAGACGTCTTAAAAACACTATTTGTCTTCAAACGTTGCTTATTATTTCACAATTCCTTTTGTAACCCCTAAATATGCATGTCATAAGAAGTATACATTTTGCGCCAATTCGGACACACGGCACGCGACCGAACTTCTTGCCTACTATGGCTCGCACGATCGGCAGATAGCGTGTAGGCTAAGGGATTAAATATAATATCATTTTTCAGAAACATCGGTTTAAGCGTTTACGTAAAATACAAGATGAAGAGTCAGAAGTGGATGAAAGAGAGATGGATGATGGAAGAGATGCTATTGCCAACGAATTGTTTCAAGGTTCTGGAGAAGTAAGTTTTTAAGTAAAATGTATATTTGACTTGTTTAGTAATTTACTAATTTAAAAATATTAACTACTCTCACTTTGCTATATAGGAGGATGAAGAAAGAAGTGAAGTTAGCCATAGAGGTGAAGCGGAAGGATATGATGAGGAAGAAAGTGAGGATGAAGATGATTTTATTGTAGATGGTGATGGAATACCCATAACCGAAAAAAGGAGAAAGAAAAAACTTGTATTTTCAGATGCGTAAGTACTGTTTCTATTCTTAAAATAAACTATAAAACTTCGCTATGATATAGTTATTTATTTTTTTATTATATTTTTATTATAGTGCATTGCAAGAAGCCCAAGATATTTTTGGCATCGATTTTGATTATGACGAATTTGGAAAATATGTACAAGATGAGTTTGAGGAGGAAGAGGAGGATGAATATATTCATGACGAGATAGAAGACCGCCCAAGGCCATCAAAAAAATATCTTAAGAGAAAAAGCACAAGGAAAAGTATTTTTGAAGTATATGAACCTAGTGAACTTATACGCGGACACTTCACCGATGTGGACAATGAGGTAATAATTTGAATTAATTTTAATTTATCATCAGTGATTATAAATAAGGCTTAAATTTAATATTATATCTATATAACATTATATATATACTATTATAACTTTTGCCTATTTTAGATTCGTACTACAGACGTTCCTGAACGTATGCAACTTCGCGCTGTTCCCATTATACCTACAGTGGAAGGTTCGGATGAATTAGATCTTGAAGCCGAATGGATATATAAACAGGCATTCTGCCAACCAACAATTTCAATACAAGATTCTCATCTAAATGAAGAAGCCAAAGAAAGAGCTAAAAAGGGTCCGCAAACAATCGGCAAAATTAAGAAAGCCTTAGATTTTATGCGTAATCAGAACTTCGAAGTTCCGTTTATTGCATTTTATAGAAAAGAATACGTGTTGCCAGAGTTAAACATCAATGATTTGTGGAAAATTTATAAGTTTGACGTAAAATGGTGCCAACTTAAACAAAGAAAAGAAAATTTATTGAAACTCTTTGAGAAGATGAGGAATTTTCAATTAGATAAGATTATGAAAAATCCTGATGCTCCATTACCCGACGATATACGAGTTATTAAAGACGATGATATTGAACGACTTAAAAATGCTCAGACTTTTGAAGAATTAAATGATATTTATCGACATTTTATGTTGTATTATAATCAGGATATGTCATCCATGCAAGAAATTGCACGTAAGAAGGAAAAAGAAGCACAAAGGAAAACTAAATTGGAGAAAAGAAAGCAACGGCTTACAGAAGCTGAAGAAAATGGAGAAGATCAACATGAAATTCCTGATGCAGAGGATGAAGAAGAAGAAATAGACGACTCAATAAAGCAGCCAGTTAGAAGAGGTCCTTACTATATTTGCAGAAAGGCTGGCTTAGATGGATTTACTAAAAAATTTGGTCTCTCACCCGAACATTTTGCTGAAAATCTTCGGGACAATTATCAACGTCATGAAGTAGATCAAGATCCAATAGAACCTGCAATAGTAGCAAATGATTTTTGTTCTGCAATATTTACGACAAGTGACGAAATACTTAAAGCTGCACAATTAATGGTTGCGATTCAGTTGGCGCACGAACCCTTAGTTCGTAAATGTGTTAGAGAAATGTATATGGAGAGAGCAAAAGTATCTGTAAAACCAACTAAAAAAGGAATAAAGGAGATAGATGAAGGGCATCCCATTTATGGATTAAAATATCTTAAAAATAAGCCTGTACGCGATCTTGTTGGTGATCAATTCTTAAAACTAACTATAGCAGAAGAAGATAAATTAATTACACTTTCCTTTAGTGACATGATAGAAGGAAATACTAGCAATAATTATATCGATGAAATAAAGCAACTATATTATAGGGACGAATTTAGTAAAAGTGTCCAAGATTGGAATGCATTAAGAACTGGTAGTGTTGAAGTAGCTTTAAATCAGATTATTATACCTCAATTGAAAAAAGAATTGAGATCCAACCTTTTATTAGAAGCGAAAGAATGCGTTATGAAAGCGTGTTGCCGCAAAATGTACAATTGGATAAAAATTGCTCCATATACTTGTGAATTTCCTGATGAAAATGACGAAGATTGGAATACTAGCAAAGGAATTCGTGTGATGGGTTTAGCATATGTGCCTGATCCGTCTCAAGCCGCCTTTACTTGCATAATTTCTCCAGAAGGAGAATGTACTGATTACCTAAGATTACCACATATATTGAAACATAAAAATAGTTTTAGGGAAAGTGAAAAGATATTGAAAGAGGCGGACTTACTAGGAATTAAAAATTTTATTGCCACAAAGAAACCACATGTTGTGGTAGTAAGTGGTGAATCTAGAGAAGCATTAATGATAGTATCTGATATAAAAGAATGCATAGCTAATCTTGCAGAAGAAGAACAATTTCCTACAATCCAAGTGGAAATATGTGATAATGAACTTACTAAAGTTTATGCAAATAGTAATAGAGGTATATCTGAGTTCAGAGATTATCCAGAATTATTAAGGCAAGCTATATCTTTAGCAAGAAAAGTACAAGATCCTCTATTGGAATTCTCTCAGTTGTGTACTATAGATGAAGAAATTCTGTGCCTTAAGTATCATCCTTTGCAAGATCAACTTCCTAAAGATGATCTTATAGAAAACTTATATTTGGAATTTATAAATCGTATAAATGAAGTAGGAGTAGATTTAAATAGAGCCGTTCAGCAGCCTTATACAGCAAACCTAGTACAATTTGTGTGTGGCTTAGGACCTAGAAAAGGACAGGCTCTGATTAAGATTTTGAAACAAACTAATCAGAGATTAGAAAATAGAACACAGCTTATAACAGCATGTCATATGGGACCTAAAGTGTTTGTCAATTGTGCTGGTTTTATTAAAATTGATACAAACAGTTTAGGAGATAGCACAGAGGCATATGTAGAAGTACTAGATGGCTCGCGTGTACATCCAGAGACATATGAATGGGCAAGAAAAATGGCAGTAGATGCTTTAGAGTATGATGATGAAGATGCAAATCCTGCTAGTGCCCTAGAAGAAATTCTTGAATCACCAGAAAGATTAAAAGATTTAGATTTAGATGCATTTGCAGAGGAACTTGAAAGACAGGGTTTTGGAAACAAGTGCATTACTCTTTACGATATAAGAGCTGAACTAAACTGTAGATACAAAGACCTCCGTGTACCTTACCAATCTCTAAATACTGAAAAATTATTTGATATTTTGACTAAAGAAACTCCGGAAACTTTCTATGTCGGTAAATTAGTTTTAGCAACAGTTGTTGGTATAAGTCATAGAAGACCTCAAGGAGATCAATTAGATCAAGCGAATCCTGTTCGAAATGATGAAACCGGATTATGGCAATGCCCATTCTGCTTGAAAAACGATTTTCCAGAATTGTCCGAGGTATGGAATCATTTTGATGCCGGTGCATGTCCGGGGAAAGCAACTGGAATTCGTTTAAGATTGGATAATGGAATATCTGGATATATTCACGTAAAAAATCTGTCTGATAAACATGTCGCTAATCCAGAGGAAAGAGTACGTGTCGGACAAGTAATTCATTGTCGCATAATTAAGATCGAAGTAGAACGATTTAGTGTCGAATGTACTAGCAAGACGAGCGATCTTATTGATAAAAATCACGAGTGGAGGTAAAGTATCGACAAATAATTATAACAACTTTACTTATAATCATTTCAACAACTTCCTCAATTAATATTTTACGTGTATTCTTTTTAGACCTCAACGAGACGTTTATTATGAAGTAGAGGCAGAAGAAAAAGATACGAAAACAGAGGAAGATGCTAAGAAATTGCAACAACGACAAACTTATGTAAAACGTGTTATAATTCATCCTAGCTTCCATAATATAAGTTTTGCAGAAGCTGAAAAGTTAATGCTAACTGTGAAACAAGGAGAAGCAATAATACGACCTAGCAGTAAGGGATCCGATCATTTGACCGTAACATGGAAAGTCACAGAGAATATTTATCAACATATTGATGTAAGGGAAGAAGGCAAAGAAAATACATTCTCTTTGGGTCGCACTTTATGGATTGGCAATGAAGAATTCGAAGATTTGGATGAAATTATTGCTAGACATATTAATCCGATGGCTGCTTATGCTTCGGAACTTTTAGATTTTAAATATTATAAAACAAGTGTAGAAGGCATTAAAGATAAAGCAGAAGAAATTTTGAAGGAACAGAAGAAGCAAAATCCTGGAGGGATACCATATATTGTGTCTGCAGCTAAAGTATGTTCGAAAATATTTAATATTTGCTTATATTCCTACTTCAAAATTTTTATTTTTCAATTAAATTAATATTTTTTGTTATACATTCTAGAATTATCCTGGAAAATTTTTACTTTCGTATTTACCACGAACTCGTTGCCGTCATGAATATGTTACTATAATACCTGATGGATTTCGATTTAGAGGTCAAATGTTTAGTAGAATAAGCGACTTGTTCCGCTGGTTCAAAGAACATTTTAGAGATCCTATACCAGGACAAGCTACACCTGGTACTCCACATGGAACTATGACTTCCAGAACACCATACAATGGTACTCCAGGAGTGAATGGTGAGACTCATATTACTAAGAATTTGAATTCTATAATAATTTTTATTCTACTGAAATTAACTTCCTTTTTGTCTGTTCCTTTTTTTTCAGGAGTGAATCCAGATACAATACAGAGGGTAGCACAGAATATGCCACACCACATGTTACATTCACTCTCGAAAGTAGCAAATCAAACTCCACATCATTATCCACCATACACCCCAGGAGCTGCTAGTGTTAATAACTATGGAATGTATGGAAGTACGCCTTATACACCTTCCGGCCAAACTCCGTTTATGACCCCCTACCATACACCGCACCACACGCCTCATCATCCACAAACACCCAGTCACTCTCAAGGACCATTCTTACAACCAATTCCTCCAGCAATGAATTCAAATTCACATAGAACTGCGAGATCACATAGATCTGTCTCTAGTACTTCTGATGCAACGAATTGGACAAAAGCGGCGGAAGCATGGGCTCGATCAAAGCAATCTTCGAAAGAATTGTAAGTCGATTTATTTTTGGTCACCTATATCAAAATCATAATGAAATATTCATTTTCTAATTTTAGTAATACTACTCCAAGATACGATGAATCTAGAAAAACGCCACGAAATCAAGAAGCTCAAAATGGGAGAACAACTCCGCGCAATAGAACCCCATCTGCTCGTACTCCGTCTTATAAATCTCCTAGAGAAACTCCATTTACAAATTCTAGTCCCCGGAGTATGTCTCTAAGTGGAGATGGTACTCCCCTATATGATGAAAGTTGGTAATGTTAGTAAAGTTTTACACGTTTTACATGTAGCTAGAATAATTGATTATTTGAAACTATACTCTATTGAATAGAGTATACTCTATTAACAAAAGAAAAATAATAAGTTGAACCATAAATGTGTATAGTTTTATTTTCCGCCAATTGGCACAAAGCATTTTCTATATCAAATATTTATTACTAGTACAAATTATACACTTTTATAGAATCTTTTCCGAGATTTTTGTTACGAATGTATAATTTTGATCGAAAAGTATAAATAAGAAAGGAGGAAATTAACAAAATTGATTTAATGCTAACTTTATATTTCAGTTTAGCAAAACATATCTTATCATGTAAATGTTGTTTTCTCTCTTTATATGTACATAATGTATAAAATATTCTACCTCAATGATATTACATCTTCGAACTATCAATTCTATACAATATATCTATCTGTATTTGCTCAAATATATCATATTATCATTTAGTTCTATAAATTAGATACTGCCTTAATTCAAAAATATATGTATAAGTTTTATTTGTATAATAATTGACTTACTGGCGTATTAATCTAAAAACTGTAATTTTTATATATATTTTATTATAAAAGATTAGGAACATTAAACATGTGTTAAGTAAAATGTTCTTTCTTTCCAACCCTTCATAAACTAATGATCATAGTTACAAATGTCATCATTCTGATTTTAATTGATTTTTAATAATTGTTTATTATACATAACAATAATATATATTTAAGAAATACGTTCAATATATATTAAAAAATCTGATAATGTAAAAATAATCATACTTAGTACACAAAAAAAGCATGTTCCTTTGTTTTAAAGATTATTTTATAGTTATAAAACTGAATATATATGAAACATATACATGCATTTTATTAAATATTTTGCATAATGGTTTGCATAATTGACTGACATGATTTTAATAATGTAAACTGGCTACTTACTATAAAGAAGAATAAAACAAAATTTTCACATTTTTCAGTAATAAATAGAAATAAAAGTAATAATGATTAGTTAAAATCTTAAGGAATATATGGCATCTTCTTGTAAAATCATCGAAACCAGTTATAACGACTCGACCATATTTGGAACGGATTTTTACGTTCTGATGGTCGCACAACGGTCGTCGGTCATAACTTCCCACACATTGGTACGCACGTTGCTGGAGATGCAGACATATGATTCATCCAAAATGAATCTTTTTCGAACTGTGTGACTGTGTTTCAGTCAAAAATATAAATGCGTGTATTTTCACAATGCTTCTACTGTACTATTATAGATTGTTTATTATAAATTATATTTTAATCATAGAAATTGCATAAAATGACTCCCGACAATTATAAGCAATTCAATAAAATGCGTAAAAAATCATTAGGTCTTTTAAATTCATAAGTATGTAATTAAATATTACCGAATTATGTATTTATAATAAATAATGACAAACATATCTTAATAAGACATAATATGATATAACGTAAATATGAATAGAATACATTAAGGAAACTGTGATTACCTTGCTTAAGTACGTTGTATTTACAATGGTTATCTTTTAAACAATGAAAACGGTACTGCGTATGCGTAGTAAAAGACCCGCGTGACACGTCCTGGTACAATTCAGCCAACGCTTCAAATTCAAACGAACCAATCTCGATGAACCGATCACTTAGCTTGACCAATGAGAACTCACGAATGTTCGAGCACTTTGACAAAATGTACGTATATGTCGTATGTGTAGCCAAACGTTCACCAGTGTGAATCGCTGAAATACACAGAGATACTTGCATGTCGCAATAAAAGCAGCCAGCAAGCCAGCAAGTCCACCGACCGTTCAGATCTCCTAGCAGTCCTAGCATTGTCAAGTGTGTGCGTGATTGTTCCTGTCGCAGGATCTACTTTTACTCTTCAATAATTACTTATTTATTCTTTTAAAGGGGAAACAGGTAAGTTAATTTGTTTATTTCCAATTTACGACGGTAAGTTCACGAGGTGATAAAGGGACGCCACCGAGTACGAACAAAGAGACACCGCTTACTCTCGTTTATGCTTAATCAATATTCAATACCAAACAAAGAGAGTGCTGTTGTTTTTGTACAAAAACCCTAATCGACATCTTCCACATTCGATTTACAGCGTGACTGCAGTACGTTTTTTTGAACGCGATCATGCGTAGAAGTAATCGTAACTTCGACTTTCTGTGATTGCATTTAAATAAATTTATTATAATATTTTTCGTAAAATATAGAATAGAATACTGAAAACGATTTTTCGTGAAGTCACTGTACGTCAAGCCAAAGCAAATTTGACATATATTCGTGAGGCTGGTTCATTGCACTCTATATACTGTACATTGTACGGACAGCTTCGAATAATTTCAAATACCGTTTACTTCGTTTATGTAAGATTAACACGCAATAATGCTTTGTCTTTTCCTAGAAAGTTATTACCCTTTCATCGTATGCAGGTGTATTATAAGACACGTCTTCCAGGAATAAAATCTTTTCGATCCTTGAGGAATTTGGCCATAATATAAATAGCATATAGTTTCCTTATATACCTCCCTCCTTTGTTTGAAATGAACTTTCTAGATGGGATTATTACATTGAAAATTGCAAAACATGTACGAAAGTTAATGTAGTTTACATGAAACAAGAAATAAATATTCGCAAAAAATACTATCTAGCTTTTTTCAAACTCAGTTTATAAAATGAAAGATATTGTTTTGCAGTGATATACAGCTACGGCAGCAATGGCTACGGCTACTGAGTCGCCTGTTAACAACGAATGTAAGTGATGAAATCTTTGAACAAAGATATTAATCGATTACTTCCTATAACAATTTCTCCAGTTAACGATATTTGTGATATATATGATACTATCTTGAGTATTAACAAAGAATTGCGATAAGATATACAATATATACGTGACATGTACATTATACATCTTACATATAATACATAAAATGTTTACGTTTTTTATTGTTATTTATTCAAATTGATAGTTTATTTTAAGAAAGTAATGAATATATTTCATCAAATATACATTCCATGCACGTTAAGTATATTCATGTATACATTGTTCGATCTTATAAAATCAGTATGTACTACACGTCAACGATGTTATTTACGATACGATAGTTCGGTACACCTATATACATATTATATTTGTAATGACGACTTTCTTCCAGTCATTGTTCTGTCGAGTTCCGTAAATCGCCACGAGTAATGAGCCAAAATTCCGTGTCAAATAAAAAGGTAGTCGTGAATTGTATGTAACACGATTTTTACACTTTTGGATGACAAAGTCAGTACGACAAAGGATCGTTAATTAGGAAGGCAATTTAGATGGCAGTAGGAACACACCCTAAGGCAGCGAAAAGTAGATAGTTGCTGAGAAGAGGTCAGAGCCCTCCATTGGCGTCCTCGGAGAAGTGCAGCCTGCACTTCACCGTGGCAACTGCAGCTTGTCTCAACTGCAGTGCTTGAACGCCTTTCAGTGGTTCTCAACTACCAGCAATTTTAATATATAAAAATGCGTTTCTTTAATAAATCGCTGTTGCGATATTTTTATATTTGTGCAAATAGAGTATTTATTCTATATAAACATGATAAATTGTTGTATTTTCACATTTTGTTCTTTTTATAGTTATATAGTTCAGCTTTTAAGACTGCTTGATATATTAGTTCAAACGTAATTTAAAGTTTCCTTGTAACTGTAGAGTCAATATTTATGAGCGTGACTTTTTCCCATTGTCATATTGGAGCTGAAAATTTCTTTCCTCTTGAAGGCTTTGATAGTTAATACCGATTAAATAAAATATAAAAAAATGATACAATGATGAGTTAAACAATTAATTGTTAAATTTAAAAAATTATCAAAAGATTATATGAAATTTAAAAAATGATCAAACGATGGATTATATGGAATTTAAAAAATAATCACTGCATTGCAACTTATCTCCAGGTTTGTTCTAAATTTTTTACAGAATGGAATATAATGTAAGATACATATAACGAAACATACGTGCTCCATGGGTTGAGTATAGATTTTTTTATGTATCAATTGAATGCGACAATTCTATGGCTATCTGTAATTTCGCAATGCGAATAATTATATGGAAAGTGATTGTATTGATCTTTCATTATCGGACTGTACATGGTGTAACGGGACCCGCATAAGTGTTGTGTATCGATAAATAATGCTGTTTCACAATTGAACGCTGCGTCAGCTGCTAGCATGCGATTTGAAGCCTCGTTCCTCGCTCTTTTCAGACCGGCTTCTCTCGTCGTGCCGAAGGATGAGATTCAAGTTTCTCTTGGACGCGCGAAAGAGAGCAGTTCAGTTAACACTCGGTAGAATTTAAACAGCGTACACATGGTAACATCGAAGTGCGTAGGTTAATCTGATTGTCTGGTGCAAGATATATCGGATGAAATGTCCATAAGTGATTTCCCTCGGTGAAACTCACCGTTGAATTTCTTTCTGCCTTAAAGGGTATGCGACGATAAACCATATTTTAAAACGATGCACCTTTCTTGACTGGTCAACTACAACTTTTACTTCTATTTCTTGTCTTTCTTTTCATTAACGCTTCTTTAAATCATCCAATTAAATGTAACGAGCAAGTGAAACTCATTAAACATCGTATGAGATCGAGACATTCCATGGATCTTCTTTTCCTCTTCGGGTGAATAGATTTTTTAACGAATTGCTATCGGGCAGTTGTTACTTATTATTTATTTGCTTGAGAATAAAATGATTTTCTTTGGTGTACAAGGAAAACGTAATAGTATTAGTATCATCTGCTGTACAGTGAGGTTTAAATGAAGATGTCGGAAAGGTTGAAATTTAAAAAGAATCCTTGGGAAACGGCGAGATTCGGTTTCGAGGTACTTCCATTAGAATACGTCACTCCGATTTCTGCGCAATTTACCACGGTTCGTGACCAGTAGAAAAAGGGGCGACTGCATTATTAACATCGCCTGTTCCCTCGTTCCGAGTTCTGAAAATATTCCACGATATCGATCCACGTGTAGGAGATTCATTCATTTTACGGTATATCCTTCGATTGTAATGCGTCACGGAGTTCCGACATTGCAATTGTTCGATCGTTTCTGTCAAATGGAAAAGTTTACGGAACAACGATTATCGTTTGCGTCCTACATTTTCTGGCTTCGATTTGTTTTAGTATTGTTTTCTACATTCGTTTCGATCGATTTTACCAATTCGCGGGATTATTAAAATACTGCGAAAAATAACCACAGAGGATAAAAAAAGATGAATACGATGTACGGTTAGTCGGATCCGAAGATACGAAGGGTGTGTCCATAGACAAAACAGAAGATACAGTTTCGTAAAAAGAGTAATCTATTTCGAGTGTCAATGTAGAGCTATCGAGAAGGGCAAAAAATATTGATGGATCGTTTAGAAATGAGGGTGGGTGAACGACTGAATTATTCCTCGTGAAACGAAATCACGTTCTACGTCGATCGAAGAAATATAACAATAAAGTCGAAGTTGAAGTTTTCTCAAATGTCAGGAAATTAAGAGGCTTTTGTGTGTTCCGAGGGTTCAAGTAAATTCAAGTAGAAGTGCTTAACACAGATACCGGAACAATCGAAACAAGGTTTCTCAGCACTCTACAAATGCTCTTCAAGGCGCATACTGCAAAGTCGTCAGTTCGAAGATCGCATCCTCGGTGTCGCAACCAAGCAAGGGCAGGATCTAGCTAGCGGTAGGGCTTGATTTATAGTTGCGAAATAGGGCGCCGGTTATATAAAATATTCGCAAACTTTCAAATCGATATGCTGCGGAAAAATGATTAACTCAATCTTTAGATACTGTAATCTCATCTCTGTACAATATTACAATATTATTTGTCTACATTTTCTTACAATTCTATCAAATATAGAAAAGAAAATGTTCGAAAGAAACCTATCGATTACATGTGTAAGAACTGCCATATCTTCGATGGTATTCAATTTCAATATTTTCGATAATGATCTAATTCTTACTAATTCTAACATAGCAAAAATTAAAGAACGCGGGACTATGCTTCGGCGAACTGCGGAATGTGGCGAAGATCGTGATAAGAAGATATCGTCCATTGATCAGCAGGCTGGTGGTACGAGGTTGAGTCAAAGTATAAGAAGCTTGACGGTGGTTGGAGTTAGACAGATGGTATTTTACGCCTCCACGTAGCTTCCACACGTGCCTAGCGACCGGCAGCCGGGTCCACGATATAGGCATGTTAAGGTTGCTCGAGGTGGAGGTTGGAGGTTGGAGGTTAGCAGAGGTGGAAGGGTGGCTTGTCGTCGGGTAGGCTACTCGCTGCAGTGGGGAGTGGTCTGCCGTGACTAGGGGCGCAAGAGGCGCCAGTCGGTGGATATTGAGCGACGCCCGGCGTCGTGGCGCACTGTGCGGATCAGTCGCCCTCCAGCCACCGCCCCAGATACGAGTTCAGCCACTTCCGGCCTTTCTCCTTGCTCGTTGGACGTGTCCTCTCGCCGATTCTTCTGCGCTCCCTTTTTTCATTCTCGTAGCCGTTTTCGCCAAGCTCTTTTAATTTCGCTAAATACGGACCACGATTCGCGGGCAGCAGCGAGTAAACAAACGCTAGAAATATGCTGATCGGTCTTGTGCGCGATTCAGTGCTGCAGTGCTTCTGTCACAGCTGCAAAGCACCTTTGGGCATCGTAGGTGAGTTCTCTATTTGATAAAAATTTTCGTCTTTGCTAGGAAGGAAGATGTGCAACCGATCTTCGTATTTTCTTCTTTTATTTTTTATCTTTTTGTTTCTATGGTAATTCATTTGCCGGCTATGCAGAGAACTAGTAGGGGAGGAGGAGTCGATATCGCGGTGAATGACTCCTACGATCGAAGTGATCCGCTAAATTCGTGACCAGACATTTCTTTTAATCTAATTTTATATGGTATCGTTGCATGCAGTTTTACCTGGAATTTTTTCACCTCTATTCATTGTCGCTACTTACTACCTTTGATATCGCGATCGTTAAATCAATTCTGTAACAACTCCTTGTTTATTTTATTCGTCTTACCTGCTCTGTTTTTTTCAATTTAAAAAATGTAAATTATCAATAACTCTTTTCGCTCTTGACAAGGTTCGAATATATTATGTTTAAATAACTTTGAGGCACAGAGAAACGTGACAATTTCCTCCTCGAATCTCCCTGAAATGTTCTTCTTTTAAATACATGTTTTTTGAACTTGATGGTCGGTGTATTTTTACCGCAGTCTACGGTGGTCGATATCACGTTGGTATCGTATTATCTTAGGTACCTGCAGTTCGATCAATTTCTCTACCCTCTACCAATTGGTACTCGTAGTGTACTCGTGTATCATCGGTATTACTATCCACATCAAAAGTTTATTACACCGGTAGCATCATTATTCTCCATTTATTTTTTATATAACTCAATATTACATAATTTGGTGTGTTAATATTATTTTTGTTTCATTATTTTCAAAGCTTGGCATATACTTTAACACAATAAGCACGGTAATTTGATCGAATCGATATTTCCCATCTTATTAAATCTTGACTTATGTTGAGCTTGTGCAGATACCTATACAGATTTAAGAAATAGTCGGTACGAATGTGCTCCATGAGGAAAGCTTCCACAAAATTCGCTACGATCGGGGTGCGGCCCAAGATGGCCACCCTTGGCTTTGTTGACCTTTGTTAACCGATAGGAGACGGTTGCATCGATTTCCCGTTAATTAAAACATGATTCCTATTTCCCTGGTCCCTACGGTAATACAACACTCATTGATTCTCAATTTTCGAAGCGGGAGGCAGAAGGGGCAATGCGCCCTTCAAGAAGCCCAGCGGCAAAGGAAAACCGCGAACCAAGCAACCGAAGAAAGTAAAGTTCATCAGTGAGTATACGTCGTTTTTTAATTAACGAGTCTTGCCGTCGATCCATTAACTTTGGAATTGCACCAGTACCTACGTAATCGAACGCTTAATCGCGTTTGAATTAAGTTTAATTAACAGCGTTTGACTTTTACTCAAGAACCGCATAAAGTCGATGATGTGGAAAGAAGAATCATAGACCAAAGTAGAAAGCTTTTTATCGTTTAACGATATATCGTTGTTATTTTATATGTTATTGCTTGCTAGATGGTATTTTATCGATTGAAAATTGGATAACCTTTTGATCGATTTTCCGTGCAAATTGCGCTCGCTGCAAAGTGCAACGAACTCGACTCGAACAGTCGCCAATATGTCGCCGGTGAATTATAAATCGAAGGCGGCGAATGTCGGAGAACGCTCCGTTGCGGTGTACGGTAGGGTGGCCGCTGAAAGGTGCGTGTGCCGACGCTAGACGTCGCGGCGCCTAGAGACAATCGTCTCGTGGGCTGATCGATCCTTCCTTCTTGTGGTCTGAGTCATACTTCCGTAACTCGTGTACTTCGAAGCGAATCCGAGATGAATGAGATCGAGAAATCTTCCGCCAAAGTGGATTGTGTCTCGCCGGTCTGGGGGACTGGATGTTTTTAATTGCACCTTGCTCGATGGGGGACGCGTAAAATAATTAATGAATCATGAAGGTTTACTACCCCGTCGTTATGCGTATGTAGATTTTTGCCACGTTACGAGTAGCGATAATTAATTTGTTTTGCATGTACGCAATTGGTTGATTTAATGAAAATTAATTCTTCAATTATGTTAACATTTGAATAATTGTTTTTAATTTGTAAAATTGTACTCAAGTTAGTATGTTTAATATATTGAAGCAAATATTATTAATAATTCTGAATAATTCCAAGGACTTGAAATTAACAATATATTTACCGATACATTTTGCTTATTAACGCGTTTATAGCAACTGAGATTCGATGCCAAGAGAAGTCCAAAGGTGGATTGTGCTATGAGGTAATCTTAGCAGAGCCAACAGTACAGAAGAGAGCACCGTCACCCCCACAGACAAGTCCGACTCAACAAGTCGCTATTGAAGACAAGCTTCGAGCAGCGGAGGAAAGAAGACTTTCTTTGGAAGCTCATAAACTTGCTGCTCTTGCTGCTAAGCTTAGCAAAATTGAAGAGGCAGCTCGCAAAAAAGATGAACTTAGCGCTGCTTTCATTGCTGCGACGCGTGAATCTTTAGATGCTAAGATGAATAATACAGAAGAGAAGCGAGAGGCGCACATTGCGGAACTGAAAAACAAGTTGAAAGAGCACGTTAGTTGAGATCTTCCTTTATTTGAATATATTCGTCGAATAAATGTTATCATGTTTTTTCTATTTTTGATTATAGTTAGAAAGTGTAGAGAAAACTCGCTTGAGTCTTGAACAGCAGACTCAGGAGGTTCGTTGTGCCGTTGAAGAAAAGCTGAAAACTGCCGCCGCTCAGCGGGACGAGAATATTAAGAGGATGCTGGATCGTCTAAAAGAACATGTCAGTCTTCGATATTATTGATTAGTAAAATAAAATATCCTTTTATATATTATTTAATCTCATTTTTTTATTATTAGGAGGAGCAAGTTGCCCGCGTACGCCAAGGACTAACCGAGCGTGTGCAACAACTTGAATCTCAGATTCAAGGCAAGTTAGATCAAGCTCATGAACGCCGTCAGAATATTGAACGTGAACAGAAAGAGAAGCTGCGCATTCATGTAAGTCGTATGCATTATTCATTAACTTAGACTTTGGTATTAGTTTTATGGGTTTTCTATTAGATTGTTTTGGCAACTACCAGGAAGGATTTCTCGCTTCTGTAGAAGTAACACCTGTTTTGGTCAAGTTTTGAAAACACGAGTACACGGGAATGTAGTTTTCCAAACTTGGTTGTTTTCTTAGTGGAAATCCTTTCTTACACACTGTCGTCAATGTTACCCAATAAGGGAATTTGAAATGGTCGTTTAGAACACTGTGAAGATAGCAAAAGTGCGTCAGATGGCGGATGAGTGCGCCACGAGAGAACTTCTGGTGAAAAAGTTCGAATTTGACAAGAGGGTTTCTACTGCGGAGCAGAACCGACAGCGAGAGATTCAACGTCGCGTGCAGGCTATTCGCCAGCATGTAATTTCGCCCTCTTTTTGTTGATTCAATATTCTTATTGTCTCTCACTTCCTATCACCATGAGATATTGGCTTATATTATACCCGTTTCGTTGATTAAGTTTCAGTAGAAATTTTATGAACTTCAGTAGCATACGATTATCATTAGAACGTTTAATGAATTTTAATCGTGCTTTGTCATATTATGTTGCAGAAAATATTCCTCATAGGAATTCAGTTATATTATGTATAATTATATATCTAATTTTTTATCATTTTCTTTTCAGCATGATCCTGCATTTATGAGCTACTATACCTGATGGATGTTAGCTTAATATCACCTCTAGCATGAAACATTTAAACATTATTATTTTAGAATAGTTGAATCTCGTAAACTTACACTTAAAATATCATTCCTATTTTTCTTGTTCTAAAGGAGAGGCGCGCCGAGATGGTAAGACAGAATAAGGCAGCTCTGTCCGAGCAATCTGTCCTGCCCGCTGAAAAGGAAACTGCCAGTTCTGGGTAAACATAACGTCATTCTTGATCGCTATCCTCGTTAAAATACCTTTTCATCGTTATAAAATTGGGGAAAGAGGAGAGCGGGATTTGACTACCGCTTGCAGAGTCACTCGCTGAATAGATCGTCGGAGTTACGTGTTTGAATTTTGAAATAAACTAAAACTAAGGAGTTGCACTCGCTGTGCTTTACGAGACTCCATTACGCTTGGTGCCATTTTCGTTCGCTGGAAGAAAATTAAGGAACTTAATGCAAGCGATTTAATCGTAGTTGGAGAGATTTGCAATTTTAACGGCTTTATTTTATTACAGTTAGATAAAGCATTCAAAATGATTCAAAGAAACGTTTATATTATGGAGAATTAACTGGTTATTTTTCTCCCACCTACTACTCGTGCAAAGAATATCACTGTCTTTATCTAACTACACTCATTTCTTTTTTTTTTTAATGTACACGAATACATAGACGTAAGCCCTAACCTTAACCTAATCCTAACCTCGGTTGAAAGATAGGACATGTAAAATATTTTCAGTTATAATGTGCCTACCACTTACACGATTGTGGATCTTCTAGAAGGTGGCATTAAAAATATCTTATATGTTTATGATTAATTGTGTATGTTTGAGTCTAATATTTTACAACTTTTATAATGCTTGTTTCAGTATATTTCCTTATTTTGATACCTACAATGTTGTTATTTCATTAATTACCCCGTTAAAAAACTATTCCGTTTAAATTTGAAATCAAAAAAGGTCATAGCGATTATCGGAGTCATACGTTAAAAAATTTTTTCTCCTGATAAAGACTCTTTTTATCCTTCATTTTTTTCTTACATAGTTTTTGGTTTCTGCTTTTGTTCGTTAAAAAGTTTGCTTTTATTCGTAGATTAATCATAGAATACTACCGCTACAATTAGATCGTAAGTGGTAATTGCGACCATATGTGTGTACAGTACAGTACATATATGATAAGTATATGTGTATGGTTCGTGCCGACATGTAAGCACACTTATAATATATATAATAGTGCTTTATACTAGGCTTGAAAACTTTAAAACCATTTTGTACTCGATCATTGTAATATTACTGCGCTAACACAACAACAACATTTACGAAATATGTAGTCTAATTGAATATGATAATATGATGCTTCTGTGATGACTTAATTATTTGTCAAAATGTGTAGTCTTTAAGTGAGAGTGTGAGAGAGAGAAAGGAGGAGCGAAAGACATTTGATTCCTCTATGCTCGTATGGATACCGTGGCTTAGGGGCCTTAATTTCGTTCGCATTATATATCATCGCTGGAAGTATTTAAAAATATAACAAAATCCGTATCAGGGCAAAGTTTTCACAGAAATTTTCCTTCGCGTAATGAAATAGTCAGCTGATGATTCCTCGGTCTTCTTAGATACTCGTATATATATAATGGGGATACCACTAACGGAAGGAAACTTTTAGCTTTGGTCACGGTATCGTCACAAAATAAAATGAGTAAAAAGAAAATATGTCGCAGTGATATTGCAACCGATATCCTACGGTCTTAGATATTGATACTACACGAAAAATTTTTACAAAGGGCTATTGCAGAAATGTTAACGCGAGAAAAAATAAATTAATTAAAAAACAGAGATTGAAAGGAAAAAAAGAAGCATTAGAACTTTTACGTCGACGAATATATAACTGTAACCTACATTGCTGAGTGTTGCGGTTAATTCGGCACGTGTTGCAATGTCAAGAAAAAGACGAAAAGTTTTGATTTTTCTTGTGGTTATGACACGTGTCGAATAACGTCTATTTTTGCATAATTGTTGTGATCTTTTGCAAAATGTATTTCGTATAATTATTATATAGATGCCCGACGTATGTATGTTATGATTGTCTTTTTCGATCTACGTTATGATATATAAATATAGATTTCTACGCGATGGTATATATATATATGATATATATATATTATACGGTTACGATATGTACGTATGGTTTCTTGTGAGCTTTGGTAATTGTCTTATAGTGGTGCGAAGAAGCAAATCAATTCTTGCAAAACCATTATTGCAAAATAAATTTTTATTGGATCAAAAAATATATCGCGAGAAACCAATTTCTTAACAATATATTGATTGCCTTCGATATTCTTTGTTCAATTTTTAGTTCGGATAAATGTGTTCGTGAAAGAGAACCTGATTGTATGAAGTAAACGGACATACCTACACGCACTTACGTTTGTTTGTTTTTATTACAAGTTCCCTTTGAGTGTTCCTCTTTGATATATAGCATAAATTAGAATATTTTCATTTTACAAAATGTTAGTTATTTTAACTTAAATTTAAAAATTTTTTTATGACGCATAGATGTTGGCGCCGCGACTTTATAGCTTATGATTTAGATATAACCGACTATCGATAAAACAGATTATTTCAAAATCTTGCCAGTGCCGCTTAATTTGCAATGAATCACAAGGCCCCGCTTATTGTGGAAAAAATATATGACAGTCTTATAATAATAATGTTGCTTCTTATATTAATATTAAGTGTTAGCAAGTTTTGTATAAGATATTGCACGTAACAAATTGCTTACAATTTTCTCATAGCTTTATAATTTTAGAATTAAATGTTCCAAATATAAGGAAAGCATAGATACGTCACCAAGATCTACGTGACGTCATAGGCTGTCGAATGGCCGAAAGCCAAAGGCTAAACGAAACGTCGAGGCAGGCTTTATAGCTGAGTAGGTAGAGGGCAAATGGCTGCCGTGTGGGTGAATAATAATGCGTAGCCAGTGTAAGACAAGTGATAAAAATCGTGATAAAGTGCGTGTACGATGTTACTGAAGGGCCGATTATCGGAGAAGAAGAACCGGAGGCATCATGGGAAAAACACCAAAGCCACAGCCGGTAAGTGGATAGATTGGTATACCAGGAAATTTGCGAAATGGTTCGCCTGCCAGTCGACGAGATAGCCCTGCTGCGTTCTCGGTCCCTCTAATCGTTTTCCATGGTATCAACACAACATGGCCGAACATGTGAAGATTAATTACGTGATATTAACTTACATCTAGTGAATAAATATAAGAAAAATTTCCAACAAAAGTGTATTCAATGTAATTCTATTTGCGTGTCAAAAATTCATAGAAGCATAAATGTTTGAAGCATAAAATGTCAAGATAAATATGTATTTAAAAAATATGTATTTTTTGGAGTAAAAAAAATATCTTTCGTATTATGTTTATGAAATTTAATCATAGAATACGTGATTGGAATGTGTCAGTTTCAAGGTTATGCACAAAAGCGTGCACACTTTAAGAATCGTGTATTTGTAGTTTACTTCACTAAGATGGCGGCTAATTTGTTGAAGTAATAATCATTAAGTTAAATAGTAATCGTGATTAAGATAGAATGTTGTGGTTTTATACATTATTTCCAAGGATAATACATGCTACGAAGCAGTTAGTGAGGTTATGCTGTTTTCAATATGGATGCCTCACACGCTTGCACGTATAAATGCATTTCGTTTTGGTGTGTGTTAGTAAACATGATTCACTGTTGCTTCTGTTACTTCAGTTATTTCCCTAATACTCGGCCTTGGTATGAATTAAATAATGGGATAGGATAGTAACATCATTTGGTTTCAAATTCAAGTGAATTTGAGAATGAGGAGCGAATGTTGACTATACATCGAATGTGTATACGATTATTATCAATGGATCTGAACTTCGTCTCATGCATTGACATGCATTGTTATTAACGATGAAATATCGTCGTTATCATTTAACAATAGTTGTTTTCTTCACTCGAATGAAACACCATATCTTCGTAGAATATTATCACGTTAGAGTTTGTCAGGCATTGGCCCTTTTACACATTAACTGCGTAGCTATTAATTTTACAAGTAATTACTTTTTTCCTGTAGAAAACGAATACAAACGAATAAAGTGTATATGTTACGTTCTTAATTCTAGGTAAACAAGCTTCCAAGAATGTTAGTCACTTACACAACAGTATTCGTTAATTAATATTTAATTGCGTAGATTTACTAGAAAGAGTGCACCATATAACTATTATTATATATGATATGTATATATATATATATATATATATATATATATATATATATATATATATATATATATATATATATATATATATAGATCCACAACATTAATCGTTAAATGTTATTCACGCCAGTACATATGTATGTATGTATGTATGTATGTATAACCTGTCTCGCACAATATGCATTACTAATATGTACGTATTAATGACATAGTCTCGTTTTACTTTAATCTCGTACAATATTATTACGCGTTCGACCAAAAGTTGCTTTCACTTTCCTTGAAAATATATCTTATTTTCGTGTTCGCTACTTCATATACCGGTAATACTATTCTAAAAATAGTATGTATGTAGTTTGTGTACTACGACTAAACACTTTTAACTACATGGATAATTTTACGAGATATTTATAGATTTAATTGAGCGGAATCCTCGATCATAAAATTATTTCAATACTGTTCCGAACGAGATCCCAGTTCGTTTCGCGCATGTCACACGGGAAGTGCGTGTTAGTGAAACCGTGAAAATGCATTCTTAGCATGCTGTGATAAGAATAGAGCAAGGAAGATAGAGTAAGATAACAAATAGAGGAGAGGTACGTACACGTCCGTACGTAATCGGCGCACTTATGTGAACAAGTGTGTGCATGCATACCGTCACTATGCCATATGGAAACATACATCCAATAGCCTCACACAAGGATAATTGTATAAGTGCACGTGTTACCATGACGATAAAGACGCGGATCGATGTTTTTAACCCGGCGGAACGCATCAAGTTGATTTCGCGTCCGATACCTTGCGATATTTCTGTCTTCGTATTGCGCTTTTCCGTTCCATACCGTATCGTATACCTACAACTTGATCGATCGAGTTTAAGGCATGCGGTTTTTACAACGTGTGAATTGGAAAGTTTGCGAGATCCTTCCAAGTTTGTGGATACCACGATCACTTAATTTCTATTTTATATTGAAATTGATTTTTCTTATTAATTACGTTGCTGAAAATTTTACGATTCAAATCCCATATAAATTTATTCCTATCCTCGATATAAATAACCAGCATAATACCAGAAGAAATGATGAATTTGTTATTCCTCTTTTTTTATGAATTACACAATTTCTTCTTTTTAACAGTTATTGTACAACACCAAAGGAAATGCAAGAAACGAAAGAACGTCTTTAAATTTAGCGAGAATAAAAGACCGTTCATATAGAGCTCGGCCCGTGATAAGACTTCTAATTGTTATTCGCATTCGTTAACGACGCTCGATGGGCCACATGACCTGACGCTTTTTAAAATACATATGTCTTTCTTTTCAGTAATTACAATCGTCTGTTTATTCTTTTGAATGTAGGTTATTATCTAGTTCGGTTTACTCTGAAACTTTCAGATCTTCGCTAGCAAGATAACAATTTCAATGATTGTCTGCAATATCTAGAAGTATATTTAACCAGATATCATGTCCTTGAAAGTCTCTTAATTTCTTGATAATACCAGTTAATGATGATAGTTTATTCGTTGAAATCTCTTGGTCATTGACCAACTTCATGGTCTAGTTGTAGCATTTATTCATCTTCTTTTTCTTTTTATTCCGATATGATAGTGATATAGCGATATCAACTTTATGTAGTTATATAAACTTCGTCCATCGTAAGATCTGTACCTCGCAATAGTCAAATATACGCCACTGTGGTTGTCCACGTATCATCGACAGGTATTTTTCGAATCGGATAACGGTATCCATGTGGCCAAATGAAGTGAAACTAGTTTTCTCTGTCTATGAGTTTTACGGTGTATTTACCGATAAGAAACCCATTTTCACGGATTTGATTTCAAAAGATACTGTTCTAGTGTATCTATTTTAACCTTCGAATCGTATTTTCCTATCGGTAGAAAATTTTTTAATTTACTTGGATTTCCAATTTCTTGCATATAGTCATTTTTTTTTTACTTATAGATTCTCTAATTTTGTAGTGTATTACTTTATTTCCGTCTTTTACTCTGTTCAAACGAAAGCAAGATTGGAAGGTAAACAGTATCCGAGTATCTCAACGAGATTAAGCGTTATTTCTTAATATCGTGAACATCATAATATTACAAGATAAAGAATAGAATAATTATTTGCGAACTCAGTAAACACGTATCCTTGGCGATTTAATTCCAAAGATACGGAGTATCAATTGCGGTATTACATTGCAGTAATACTATTAATATGTTAATTTAATAACACGATAAACAGTATAAAATGTCCGGTAATAATGAATGAATGTCGATTACAACAAATACTATACTACGCTGGTCGAAACGGATGAAAAAAAGTCGATTCTGTTTATATCGTTGAATGTAAACAATGCTAAACATTGATTGCTTCATCGTCGAGTGTTTACCTCGATTAACACTACATGTGCGCTACTATATATTGTTATTAATACACCGTGCAACAAGATTAATCAAAGAACATTAAACGTAAGGAAAATAAATCAATTGGGTCCTTATCAAAATTGTCCAAAGTTCTACGAACGTATTGGCTTCAGTGTACTCGTTTAATTGATGGCAACGAACGAGCCGCGGCTAGCACAGTGAATCTAAACGAGCGTTTTAATATCGATGCAGATCCATTTGAATAATAATAATCGTTTCATCGACGTGTACTGATGCAACGGCTTACTTGTGCTGCATACTTTTCTTGCTGTAACGATCATCCTATTACTTTCTATTCTATGAAAGGTTTCTATTAGAACATTCCAAAAGTCTTTGTGTCTTCCTTTGGAAATAAAATTCACAAAGAAACGACTTCGAAAAGACTTTGAAACGCTCTAATACAGTTAAAGATCAGCAAATTATCATTCCTTTTTTCCTTATTTTCTTCTTTCACTTTTTATCCATCTCTTTTTCTTTCTACTTATTCCCTTTTTTGTCGAATCACTTTATCAGCCTGGTATCTCAATATTTTTGTTCGAGGAGTTGGAGAGGCTTAATTCGGATATTTGGATGCGAATGCACACGCCGGCAAATTATCATATGCCTAAAAGTTGTCAAGGACCTGGTCAGGATCGTTTTGCGTTCTTAGCCGAGCCTCGGCAAAATTTCTCGGAGGAATAACGGTCAATGAATCCAGCGTCGGGTGTTAAGCGACTCAAGGTCTTTGTAATCTAGTCTCAATCACCGTCAATCTACACTGATCTTAACAATTTATGGCGGTGCCACCTTCTCGCCCGATGCAGCCTTTCCCATTCTCAATTCTCGGCCAAACCGCTTCCTTCGTACTTTCTTACTAGATATACTACTTTAGATATGCCAACTTTTTATGTCCTCTATACATATTGATAGATTTACAGTATTATCAATTTTCTTTGGTAGAAACATTCTATCTTAGATCGCGATGTCGGTACGCTCTTAAAACATTTGTATCTAATAATAACGATAATGAAATATTTATATAGGTGACATCATACAGTTGAAAAAATATTCACTTTTGTAACCGTCTGTAAAATAAGAGAGATTTATTATTTTTTATTATTATTTATCTTAGTCCGTGCCTTTCGATTTACATTTCTTACACTTATTTTGCACCTTATATATCTACCTTCCCTCTTACCTACTCTATTTTATTGCACTCCCTTAGCTTATTCTATCTCTCACAGCTAAAATTAATCACTAAACACTATTACAACTTATGACTACACGTTATTGCCACTTTTGGTCTTTTGCCTCCTTGCTGTGCTACCTTCTTGTTTTTCCTCCCCGTCTTGTATTGCCCTTGCCCTCCTCTTCTCTATTATTGCTTTTAATTCCATTAGTCCTTCTCCAGTCTCATTCAGTGTTTCTTCCATGTCTTTTGGTCCTGCCGTTATTTCACATTCTTCTATTGCACGTCTCAGGTCTTCTTTCCTTTTACATAGTCTGCATCTTTCTTCTCCCTCTTCTTTCCAGTATTCCCTCGCTTTGGTCTCGTTTCCACATCTGAATCTGGCTAGAATTTTCCTGTCCTTCCACTTCATCCTCCCTTCCAAGTACTTTGGTATCTCATCTTTGGTTATTTTTCTGCTATGTCTGTTATATTTCGATTCCCTTATCCTTTTCCCCCCTCTCTTCTGTTTCTTAAGAGAGATTTATTTATTTACCGAATATTATAGAGAGTACTATACTTTGGACATTTTATATATTTTTACATATCACGCGTATTCTTTGCATTTTTATATCTTCAAATTTCCCATAGGTAAATAAAAATTCATTAGGTAACAATGAAAGAGTTAGGTTCCAATTGGAGTTTCCAATTGGAAATTCACTCGAGAGACCAGTACAATTGGACTCCTCTATTTTTTTTCTCTTGGTTGTCCACTGCATTTCATTTGGCCTACAATTTCTGCCTGACCACAGAGGGACGACTGGCGCCGCGGCGCCCGACGCCACCTCTTTAGATACTATCGCCCTCGTCATGGTTTATCCCAGGGGTTACATTTAGCGGGAAAATCGTGCTATCGAATTAATTGACGCATAAACTGCGGCATATCTGTATGCACATTCGTCATGAGAAACGCGTTCGAATTTCGATAAAATCCTTTTTTCCTTGTCCACTTACGTTTAACATATTCGCTGGTTAATGTAAAAGATACTATCATTTGTTTAATAATATTCAAACATATCGAGTCCATTTAAAATGCGATTTTCCCCTCGTTAAATCGCAAGTATCGCGAAATGTTACGTAACCAGTGTTGATATCATCGTTGTATTATCAACGTTTGAATTATACTGATGCATCGCGCGACTTTCAATCCGAACTTCTCGTCTCTTCTTATTTTTCATCTATTTTTGCAACTTAATCTAAATAGTCTGTTGCTTCTCAATATGCTATCTATTTGCCAGTCAATTTTCGAACATCATCGGATTCTGGTATACGCATTTATCAAGAGAATGTTATATAACGCTAACTATCGATTCGACTCCTTTTGAGAACAATTGGCATTCTAGCTTCAAACAGAAGAAACTTACTTTTTCCTCGAATAATCGCAAGGCGATTCACACGCGGTTTTATAGTATTCGCATTAGTTAGTTGCTTTACCATGCTTTGTGCATGGTGTGATAACACGTGAACGTTATCTACGTTAGTTCGCAAGATATGCTAAACATGCAAACGTTCATTTTTCAAAATTCAAGATCAACGCGTTAAAAAATAGAGAGAGGAATGATAGAGTCATTGATATAATTATATCGATATTTGTTTTTATTTGCGATAGGGATCTATGACTGATATATTATGCGTGTTAAATGAAGCATTTTCAAACTTCATTATCGTTGTAATGATAGATTGTCGCGATTATATCAGTAAAGTCTGAAATAAATAGAACAATGTAGATAGCAATTACATGATATTAGTACAGATATATAGGAATTTGGCAAAGGTTATTCAAATATTTCTACGATATTAATAAGTCTTATTTTCCAATGAAACCACCTTCGGTACTAATTAAAAGTTTAAAATGAATATTTATAAAATATGTATAACTGTGATTTCTATAGTATTATTTTCATTTCCTCTGATTAACGTTTCATAACTTCTATGTATTCTACTAGATCTCTTTCAAACTGGACTAACATATTCGTGATATTATAGTGCTAACGTAGTTTCAAAAAGTTTCACATAACTCACGCAATATATTCGTAAAAGGATTGTACAAGTACTCGAGTACTTTCGTCACTTACTGTACATCCAGAAGCGTATAAAATATAAAAATTCGATAATTTCCTCGAGATAGTGCGTAATTTTGCGACTCATTGACGAAAATGTTTCGATTTCAGCGTACGATCGCTAGAACCGATAAAGTTATCGTTCAACGCGACCTAAAAAACAGACATTCCATATGTCGCAGTCCAATGAGATCGATCGACTTTGAGGGCATGTTTGCGAACGGAGCGTGATCGCTTATGTAACGTTCCGAATTTTTCTCGGTTTTCAGCACATTGAACCGATTATCAGGAAACCGGTGCGATTCTTTCTCTCGCCTTTTCGCACGAGCCTGGCTACCGTTGTCGCGGCGGAAACCACGTTCGTTCATAAAATGTTGCACGAATGAAGAATGTACCAGTAATCGCGGTCGAACGAGGAGACCGGTTCTCGCGATACGTCGTACCGCCGCCACGCCACGCTCATAGAATATATCGAATAAATCGCGAATGTGCATGAAATCATCGCGAGAATGCCACCAGGGGGGTAGATTTGCGTCACAAGCGAGCTCCGTTGGATCGTGAGATGATTTGGTTTTTGTGTTTATTTACATATACCCAAGACCAATCCATTTCCTTCTTCTTCCTGTTTTTGCAATTATACATGCGTAATGCTGCTCGAGATGCATATATTTTTCCGGCTCAATCGGCCGTCGATCGATGTTATCGTGAGTTTTTATAAGAAGCCGATCTTACGCCGACGTTATTCATGCGATATTTACGAATAATAACGAATCGACGCGACGATTAAATTATACTCGTTCCCATCAAATGAGAGGTTCCTGGCAAAGTACGCGATGCAAGGGGAATTTCAAGGTGGAATTTCTTGTATGCATTGGACGCTTTTAGCTAGACATATAGTATATTTGTATGATAACTATATGTATAATATATGTATATATATATATGTACATATGTGTGCAAAATATGTATATCATACTGATTATGTAAACATACGGATGAATAGTTGATATGATAGGACTTCTCTATCTATCCATGTGATATTTCTCGCTAATCACGAAACTTTATTTAGATTATTCTATCATTCATTTGTATTCTATGGTTATGCTCTATTGCTCTCTGTATCTATGTGCGCTCGTAAAATTATGAATTTACATAAACATTTGCAGTCTACTCATATCACGAGCTATCCTCTGTCAGTAAATTTTAAAACGTGTCTCTCTAAAAATACAAGTGGGTATAAAAAGATTTTACATGTATCTACCTATGTATCTGTCAGAACAACTACGATTTCCACAGGGTTAAATTCCATTGATAACGCATCGATCCGTGGGCTAAAAAGGATCCGCAATCTATTTGAATTTTTATTGCGAGATTAATAACGCGATTCGCGATAAACTAAACACATAACACGTATATAGAAACGCTCGAATTCGAACGGATGTTGCTCAGCTTTTTCACATCTGGCCGGATCTCAAAATCTCCCGCGGAACACTAAGCGCATTTCACGGGCTCGCCAAAATTTCGGACAAATGCAGACGCAGAAATGCGTTTGCTGTTTCATTCGTATATATGTCATATGCATATTCAGCTTCATATTTATGTAGCTAAATCAGTTTCTACGATATCCATCGTGTACAAAGCGGAAGTTAAGCTCATTTGCGGTTTGCAGCTTGTTTTTTCTGCTTCAACCAGGAAAGTCTGATAATAATAGACTTCTTTCGTGCAATACAAGACGTTAGTGGCCCCTTTAATCCGAGAGGAATCGGTAGTTACTGGGGAAAACCAGTTTCGCGTTGTTCATGAACGACCAACTCACCCTTCGTGTTCCTCTTTCGTATTCGTACAGCGCGTTTCAATCGACCTTGTCGCTACCTTCTTGGAATTCATACTTCGAGCAAAGAGAAAATATGAAATATCATAATGTCCTCGGGCACCGGTGTTGTTCGAACGGCGCCCGGACTACCTCGAAAGATCGATTTCCGCTTTCGTTCCATTCGAGCGTTAGCCAGAATTATTTTAATTAAATTCTTCTTTTGCGGGTATCAACAATTCTAGATGACTTTCATTGTTTTTAATTTCCATTGAAAATATTAGATTAGAAACATTAGAGACTGAAGTTTCTAATTTATGGAAAGTAATTGAATGTAATTAACACGCACTAGAATTTAGAGAATTTAATTCTGTGTGTCATAATGCTAGACGTAGTTATCAGTTTTTAAGTATCGAAGACCTAATAACGAGTATATCAAAATAATGGAAAAGCGAAAATAATCAAAATGATTGGATTCGGTGTTGCATAGTTAAGTCTTTCAAATATATATTTTATTTGATTATGTTATATCATATTATATATGCACATACACAGACGTATATAACACTTTGTAACACCATATTTGAAGCAATTAGGGGTTACGCTTCTGAACGAAGCAGAATGAACGGCGAGGATGAAATACGACATTGCTTAATGTCTACGTTCTTATTATATCAAACTGAATAATATTGTTAAATATTACTCCAAAACTTGGACTTCATTGCACTGATCCTTCTATCAAGGCTTAACCAGTGTACACTCTTGTCTCGCGTTATCAAGAAAATTTAACGTAAAAGCTTGCATCGCGGTTATGCAATCAGACATTCGAAAGATATTAATACGCCAGATAATTTGCGTATTCCTTCTTTCTTTTTCTTTTTTTTTTGCCATTCATTTAATTTCTGCGTAACGGGATTCAGCGAGGGAATGCTATTTTATTAAAAAAATAACAGTGTACCAACCTACACTATTATGGTTGTCAGCTCTTCGCATAACCATCGTTCGGCTGACTGATAAAAAATTTACGCCGTGTCATGTAACTTGTTACACAAGATTAGCCAGAAGCAAAACGTTTCGCCGCGACGCATTTTAGTCGTAAGGCAACAACGGATCGTCAAGACAGAGATGAAGATGGGTCGTGGTCAAAGTATGTGCTTGACTCGGATTAATAAGGCCAATTGCAGTCGTTAAAAAGACTCGAGTTTTTCTGGCGCTTCGACAGCAGGCAACGATTAGAGCGTATCTTTCTCGATTCTCCTTAGACGTTAATTAATAGAGCGACGATTTCGCTTGATAAATGCGAAGTGAATTATTGAAGTGCTCGTTCAACTTGATCTGCGATAAACGAAGCCGATTCGTGCTTCTATCGAGCGACTATATCGTGTTTTAATTTCGATGCTTGTATCGTCATTTTCATCGTGTTTCGATCCCTTTCTCTTGTAATATCTCGATTGCTGTCTCTTTCAACAATTTTTTATATTTCTTTGTACACGATTCTTTTGGTGCTAAAAATTTTATGACCGACACGGAGAAACCTAGAAAGTAACCAAAAACGAGGAGATCCGAGAAGCAATAAAATTACAACGAATGGAATGCAAAAATCTTATAAAATCAATGGCAACATGCGCAAAAGCAGTTATTCGTACATATAGAAACGCCACAGAATATTTAATAATACAGGTAAATGAAAATTTCAATTATCTAGTATATATCATTTAGTATTTTTCGAAAATCCTAATAAAGTTAACTTTTAATACGAGACGATGATTTAAGTATGCTATAAAACACTCGCACTGGGACATTGGTTCCCTGAAATTAATGGGCTGAATTCCTGTAAAGTTAAGTGGCCGAGTAGATTTTCAGAATTATCGACTGCCTTGGCATTCGATGCTAACGTGTTTGGTTTGGAAAGCTCGTCGTTTGGAATCGTCGAAAGTCGATTTTTGTTGTTTCTTATAGTTCCGCGATTTAATGTTCACGTCAATTTCGACACGTGTCTCTCGTTTTGATCTTAGAGATATTTTGCACTGTCATCGGAGTAACAGTTATACATATGTATGAAGATAATTGGATATGTGAGCAGTAAGAGAAAAGGATAAAAGATAGGACAAGGAGAGTGATTCACAGGTATTCCTATTTAACAACATTAATAAATGTTAACTCGTCCAAGGATCTTTTTCCTGATTGTAAATTAGGAGAATATGAAGGAGCAGTTGATACAATTTTTGCATCACTGTGTCTGCGACGCATTTGTATTTTCACGTTTGATCTTTTGAAGTCTACAGAACAGAAGAAAATCCATTAGCTGCTATTTTTAACAAAAGACGTGTGATTTACACGAACATCATGGTATGTAATATATATGCCCAAGTATATTTATATATCTGAAATATACAGGGTGAACCACGCCATTGGATCGGGTTGTAGCTCGAATTTCGTTGAAAATAAAAAGAATTTGTAGAGAGAAAAATCGAATGACATGCTCTACGATTTATGTTCGTAGCTACTCTTTTTTTTTTTTATTATGCAATGCATGATTTAGTATGCACGAGGAAAGTGCAATTGCGCTGTTCTTTTTAAATAGAACTCAGTTTTTCTAGGAAAAAGTATTAAGCTACTTGGATCGAAAGATGCCTAGTTTAAAAGACATTTGATTTTCGTTCCAGCAAATCTATTATATAAAAGATAAGAAAATCATAAACACAAGCATTCCGCTCTACGTTTGTCATTGTTTATGATACGCCAAGTTCTACAAAACTGCAATTAAAATATCTTTTAAAGCAAATATTTTTCCACCCAAGTACCTTAACGCATCTTTGTAGAATATTAAAAAATGCAGCGAATGGTTAATACAAAATTATAGAGTTGCATTTAGAAAAAGGAGCGCAATTATACTTTTCCGGTATATCGAAGCATACTAAAAAAAAGCGAATAAAACCCGCGAACATGGATCTTATCGTGCCATTCAATTTTTCTCTGTACGTTTTTCCTCTGTCCTCGACGAAATCGGAGCTACAGCCGGGTCCAGTTACGTGGATCACTCTATATAGTAGGTATATACATGGCCTTCAAATCAGATACAGTAAAGACTGCAGAAATTAGCAGGATAGCCTACTAGTAATAAGAGGAGTTAGATCCGTCAAAAAACGGACATCAACTCGATAGCCGCGTGACTAGATCCATTAAGAATACGTGAAACATAGCAACATTCGTGCTGATAATTCGACCGACGTCGCAACATCGTAACGATTCTGAATAGGAAAACGACGATAACGGGAATAAACTGCGTGGTAGTTAATAGAAATTCGTTCCTAATCGATCGTCAAGGTCGTTAACATATCTCACTCTTAAGAATAATTGTCTACCAACTGCGATAAGACGTCTGACGAGACGGTGCTTACCATCGACTGTGATAGACCTGGGTCACCGACTTTCCTATACACGATTGACGTCGAAAGAAGCATTAAACGACAAGAGTATAGCGGTCTCAAGGTCGTTTTCAATATCGTCTCGAAACGCTACCTATGCTAGGTAGAAAAATTTATTTCGAGTCGAGCTTCGATGCAAAAGAAATTCTTTTCGAAAATTGAAGGCACATCGCGTTATCAGCTCTATCGTTAATTACAATAGAGTCCGCCTTATGTAAACTAGTAGACAGATAATACTATTGGGACAATGAAATTTTCGAATAATAGAACTATTATTTTTCCGATACGAAATTTCATTTATTCAAATACACATTAAGATTAATCGACAGATTCCTTAAATATTTACGTATCCAACATCTTTTTGATTGCTAAGTTACATAATTTTGTCAACATAGGTAAGTGCATAGAGTTACATTCTTGTCATACTTCGAACCATCCAAGCTGTTTTTCGAATGCCACGAATGCCTCCACGTAACAAGGCGCTTCTCCATCAGCATTTTCGTTTGCTGTTTGCGTTTATATAAAATCGTCATTATTATCGTCTTTATCGCGATGAAACCATTTCGTTACATCGGTAGATTTAAGGTTTTCCTACCGTTGCCAGCATCTGTAGAGAATCTACGTGCTTTAGATAATTTTTGACATCGTTCTTGTTTTCTAATATTTGCGATTATGGTTTATCCAACATCGTGTATTTTTACTAATTCTGTCGCACTTACGTCACTTTCGGGTTTTTTTAATTACGTCGTATTTTGTGTCGATAGTTGGAAAGAAATTTTTTTAATCAGAATTTACTCAATATATTACATTCGCGTAATAATACACGTTTATAACGGGTGTTCGGATAAGGGAGGCTCCACTACATTGTCAATTCTGAAACTAAAGATTTTTGGAGGCTGCTTCAGATCCATATCGAACATTTGGATTCCGAAATTATTGAAGAAGTATACTTTGTAGACTTTCGATAATCGAATAAAAAATTCTCAAATTTGCTTGGCAAATATTTGCACGAAGAAGGTACAGGTGCCTTCCCTTTCAGTCAAAAGGGTCTAATTTCTTCGGTCAAGTATTCAAATACTACGAGATGTTATTCAAACGTTCAAACATAGCTTCTGAATATAGAGAAGCTTTGTTCTCGAACATTGATCCATCGAGAAACACGTGGCTTTCTTTAGTCTTGGCCTGTTAAAAGAAGCAACGATTGTGTCGTGCACCGGTCGTGTATTAATTAACATTTTACATAACATAAAGTCCGTTAACGTGTCGTAACAAATCAACGCGATGAGCTTCTGGTCTGGGAATGATTACGAAACACGTTTAAATGTATTGCTGGCTGTTAATTTACGGTCAGGGGATGTTTCGACATTGATCAGTTTTCGATGGTGTTTTCATTATCGATGTGACAAAACCTGGGCTTCGAGATTCTTTCTACACATTTTTATCAAAAATTGACAGATCTATTATTATTATTATTAAATAGGTAATATCATTATACTAATTGTTAAATAGGTACGTACGATTCATACATATGAATCACTTCATCGAGGATCATACACTAAATTAATTAATTACATTTTAATAAATAAATACATCGAATTCACGCTGTTGATGTGCTACCAACATTTTTTACACAAAATCTAATTAACTATCGTGCTTTCGATTCCCACGACTGTCTCAATTCTCGAAGTTGCCATACTATCAAACAACCCCTTGGCTGATTACTTGCCATGGATGGTGGCCAAAATGTCTTTTGGCAGACTGTCATAAATCGTTGCTAGCGAACTATGATCGCTTATTGGTAGTTCCATTTCGGTTCCATCTACTTTACGTAGATTCTTGAACGTATTTGCGAATTCAGACGACAGGTCGCCGGGAATTAATGGATGTTATCGCATTGCTTAATTAATTTTGCTTCGATGAGTTTGAACGTACGAAAAAGTAATCTCATTTCGCTTCACTTGCTCCGAACACTAGGGCTAATTTGCTCTGCATCGTGCTTATCCAAAAATCGCTTTTTTTTTTGTTATCTTTACACGGTACTTGAATCACGTGTCGTGTGTTTCGTTTGATTGGCAGGTGGGCAATCCGTCTTATAACTTCATATAGCGAATCGTTGTCGTGTGATAGTTCAGGTACGTATAGACGTAGCACTGGCGAGATGTTACCTTTAGATGACGATAGATCAGGTATGTACCCGTATATCGTGCGTATAGAATAATAGCAGTGGAAGAATCGATGTTTTCCAAGTTAAATGGAACTACAGCGAATTACGGTTCGAAAGTGGCTTGATGAATCGGTGATTTTATATACGTAATGAAAATCAAATTAACTTGTTAATTGGACCGTTTTATAATCACCGTGTTAAAAATCAATAAAGATCAGATGAGTTGATAAAAAAAATTAAGAGAAACAAATCAGAAAGTTACGAGATCTTGGAATCAAAACAAGGACAAATATATACATATTACATATATTATAACAAGTTTATTTTACATACTTCACTTTATTTTAAACTTATTTTACTTTGCATATTTTCTATATTCTTGCATGTGGCGTACAGTTTTGCACCTTTATGTTTTCCATAAACATTTGCAGTCTACCTATTATTGTACAGTTATTAAATTAGTATCCATGATAATTAGTCTGTCTGGCTTTATTTTAGCCATGGAATATCGTATTATGTTACGGAGTTAACATACTAAACGGGAAAAATGAGAAATGGATGTGGATTAGACATAGAAAAATTATTGCTTTCTTGAAATATGAAATAAAATCACAGCTACTTACATACACATATGTTTCGATCTATTATTTTTCCACTTGTCTCAGCTCGAATGTTATTGCTTCGTCGCTTCGTCAAATCATCGAAGAATCATCAAAATGTACTTTGAGTCCGCAATTAATTAAACGAGTTCTCGTTTCTCATCGAATGTATTTCCTGCATAGATATCAGCTTGGTAAAATGAAGAAGAATCGTCGAAATGCTCTTTGAGTTTGCAGTTAGTGGGATCGGAAGCGTGCTTGGATGACAGCGTTCTCTGCGAAAGAAGGTCGGCAGATAATAACTAATACTAACGACGCCGACACTGCTGCTTTTCTAGTCTCACACGTGACTTCTGTTCGCGACCGTTAATCTCTATTTGCACCGTCTCGTTTCGCCGATAACTTATGCAAACGTAAAGATGTTGGGCACGGAACACGCAACGATGAATCGAATATTTCGAAATGAAAACAGTGAAAAACGATCGATAAGTCGTTTTCCGGTTGAATCGCGTCGGCGCGCGTCGAAAATCTCGCAACAGAATGATGTTTCTTGGAACGATTGCAACAACGATCGTTGAATCCATTATCGCGGCCAATTAAGTTGCGTTCCAGGCGGAAATAACTTAACGTGGCATGATTACACGTTTAATTGCGAATTTTTCTTCGGCGCTACCAGAAAACAATCCGATGCTTACGAAATAATACGCGCCAGAAACGAGCGAAGAGAGTTATCTAAGTGTCTTGTTCTTTTTTATTCTTTTGCTTTTAATTTAATTAGATGCTTGTAACTTATTTGGATATTATAACTCGAATCGTAGGGTAAATTTCGCTTTTTTATTTAAAGAGAATAATCAATAGTTTGTAATTTATTTCAAGTTATTAGGTTGATCGAAAAGTTTCTTCCGTTTTATGAGGAAATAATAGACGCTCAACGTTTTTTGCTTTATATTATTTTGTCGAATTACGTACGGTCCATTTTGTTCTGTTGAGATAAACACCGCGACATTCCAAACACTTGGTTTCACGTTTGTATGAAAGGTGCACTTGGTTTCACGCTTGTATGAAGGTACACTGTTGTAAAAAACACGTTTGCGAAAGAAAGACATTTTCCGGACAACCTAATACTTATCGTCCCTTGGAAAAGTACCTAATTTTATATTATGATTTCTGTGGTGCCATTCATTGTCCAACATACGTTTACCAGCTAATATTAGTATATTCCATTTATTGCATAATAAATCCCAGGTAAAGGAAAAAGAATATATTTGTGGAAAATGTAACAAAAAATTCTTCTAGATTTTCGTGATACAGATTCCCAGCGCTTTTCTCATAAACGATAAGCATAAAAAATACATGAAGATGCAAATGATTCAAAGTGAACTGCATATTCGCTATAATATCTTTTTTGCAAGTGCAAAAATGCATGTGCATTTTGCAGCTACGCTATTTCTTTTTAATGACTTTTGTCATCTTACAAAAAGAGAAGTGTTAGGGTAACTTGGTGGAAAACTGGTTAGTTTAAAAGATATTGTGACTTAAATTTTATAGAATTTATCATATGTGACACAAAGGAAGTATAAATAAAAGAGTGCTGTGTTACATCTTTTCTCATTTTCCATATGATATTCTTACAAAATTGTAGTTAAAAATCTTTCAAACTAATCATTTTTCGACCATGTTACCCTGATACTTTTTTTCATAGAATAGCGGAAGATCTCGATGTATGAAAGAAAGGGGGCTTCCATTAAAAAGAAAGTAACGCAGCTGCAAAACGCACATGCATTTTTGCACTTGCGAAAAGGATATTATAGTGAATAATTCATTTTCAACCATTTATGTTATTCCTTTTCCATTTTTTCTCGTATCTATCGTTTACGAGAAAAACATTGGCAACTAATGGCGTGTAAATTATGTACATAGCTCGTATCGTTCGTATAGCTTATACGATATTGTAGAAATAAGTAAAATGTGATTCTGGTAATTAGTCAGAGTACTTTGACTTGCTAAAAGGCAACACGTATTCTTCGACTAAATGACAGGAAAAAAGTCGATAGGATTCTCTGTTAGCGCGGTATTCGAGTATCACAGGTGAAAGGTGAGATCCCTGCAGAGTTTCGAGGAAACATGAAGATTAATTGATTGCAGAACTTGTTGCCTTGTCACTTTATTAATTATTTTCTAGAAAAACGATAGATCATCATGAACTTGTGAATTTATCAACATCACAATGTAATAAATGTACGTCTCTTGATTTGTTTAAACTCAGTTCACGAAGAAAATATACTTCGGAAATCTAAGATCCACAGTATCTGCAAACGATTGCCGATCCTCAAAACTTTCATAGTTAATCAGTCGCAGACCTATAATTTTTATTTCTAAAAGTTTACTATTTTAATTGTTTTACTTAAATTTCTGAATTTTTGTTAATATCGATCTGTGTGCGGGAGGTTTCACATGAAAATTAATTTAAAATGAGAGAAAGGACTTCGCCAAGTAGAACATGGCGAAAAAGGGGAAAAGTAAAGTCCGCGTCGCGCGAGCGAAGTCGAGCGATTGATCGACCTTTTAGGTCATTTCGATTCAACACGAAGTAATTTTAGCACTTGCCAAGAATCCAATATGCAGTCTGAAAGACAGAGAAAGAGAATATCACTATCTGTTCCGCGGACTATTGTTTTCGTTATCAGTGAACCTCGCGAGCTTCGATGAACGCGCGACAGTGTGAGAACCGCGGAGCGATAGCAGGCCGTTCCACCTAACGATAAATCCTCTGGAGTCCAGTTCGAGAAAAGCGCGACTATTTAATGCTCGTACGGATCAAGAAGCCTGAGCGAATGACCCGTAATAATTTTGCTTCGATTATTTATTGTTTCCGCGGCTGCCGCGTCGACGAAGCAGAAAGGCCGACATACGCTCGTCTTCGAACAATATGGAAGTCATTGTTTCTCTGTTTTCTTTAATTCGTATTAAACAAATTTTTTAGTCATAAAAATTTACCAAGCTTACTAATATCGAGAAATTATTTTGAAAGGATTTTGTAATTAAATGCTCGTTATTGCGTAACATGGAACACTTGCGATCTTTGCACACTGTATTTGTTTTTTTTTTTATCCGTTTAATTTATTTTAAACGATGTTATATTATAATGTACGAAAGTTTTTCAGGAATCGTCGAGGAACAGAGTGCTTTACCAAATAGGAAAGGTGACAAGGCGGTTTTAATTTACTTGCTAAGGTCGATCGATTAAGAGACTTTTTTGTCAAGTAAATAGATGACACATTGATTGTTCATCTCGTCTACTGACAACTTGATCAATAATGTATTTTCTAAGAAATAATTGATATAGTTAAATATTCATTAAAATGCAAATTAGAATGAAGTAGTTCAAATAATTGAAGTTATTGCGTATTTTATCTTGAAGTTGTTTGAAGTTGGAGTACTTTCCTGAAGTTGTTTGAAGCTGTACTACTTTCTTGAATATATTTTATAGCTATTACACAAGAGCCCAATAAAAGTCATCGCCGCGACACACGTACTGTAATTCAGGTAATCGCTATTGCTATTTGCGAAAAGATAGCAGTGGCGGGATTATCTGCCGTGACGTTATACAACCGCGGCGAGAACTCTTTTCAGACTGATATTCGGTGAACAATGAGTGGCATATCAGTTTTCTCTGCCTGGGGGCTTGTGACAGATTTTCGACAGTGATTCGTCGAGAATCCGAGCCGCTTTTGATAACTGTCACATCCAACTGTGCTAAATTTAAAGAAATGAAACGAACGAAAAATGTACTAGCTCCTTTTTAATGTAACAAAAATACTCAGCCACATAACGTAGGTACTGAAATTAATTAACCAATAAAATTCGTGTTACATCAGCTTAATCACTGCCATATACAATTATGCCAAATTTGAAAAAAAAGAAGGAAACTATACTAGCCTCCTGTGATCTAACAAAATAAATTCAATTACATAACATACTCAAATTAATTAATCGATTAATCTTCATCGTATCATACAGAGTCAGAGAACAGAAAGGAAAGAAAAGAATTTGTTATAACGAAAAACCTTTTTCATTCCGTGTTTAATTCAGCTGCAAATCAAGATATCAATACCAAAATAATTCGCTGTCAAATCAACAGCTTTCGGTCGAAGCGTTCACGATCTACCCTGATCGCTCGTCTTCGGTTAGCTCGATCGAATCGGCGAGCAAAATTTCGAAAGAATACGTACGGTTTATCGTTTGAAAACAATTTATTGGCAGCACTGTGTCGATAATGATTATTGACAGGCTAAACAGACTCGCTTGGCCGATTTATGGGCTATTCTATCACCTCGTGCAATACAAGGCATGTAGATACAGTACAAAAACGTTTACAATGACGCAGATGCGTCGATGACAAATTCTGAGCATAATCTTAATGCGAAAGTTGCTTTTGCTAATAGTCAATGATCTCGCCTTTGATAACGTTCGTCTCGGTAAAAGGCTCAGATGGTGTCATACGTGCACAGTCATCGAGTCCCGTTTATGGTGAACGCGTTGAAGCATAGTCAATATTATGACGACTGGTGATGTCATACTGGCGTTAAAAAATTCGAATCCTCTCTGCCCCGAAGTTTTTTTTATCTTGTAATATCGCTTATTACATATTTCTATCCACTTACTTTTTATATATCCAAGATCATCGAATTTCTTTAGGAATATAGAAAAAATAATATTTTGTTAATTCTCGATGGAAACAGCCGGCCATTAGTGAAAGTTGCGTTGGAAACTATATCGGGTTGTCATTAGTGTTAAGCCGTAACAGAGAGAAGAGCGATGATAAATAAGCGCGACGGGTCATCGTCCACTGGGAGACGAGATTTATGTTCAACGAGCCGAACGAGACTGCCGATCGTTCCTCTTCGAGCACACTCACGCGCGAAATCTCGCGCGTCCCTGTGATCGTGCTGGCGTCATCGCAACCCCTTTTGGATCTATGGCTTCGTTACGGATCGGGAACGTGCTTTTCCTACCCCGCGTGCATCCACCACCCCTTCCGTTTTAGATTCGACGCTTCCGCGATGGTTTCTTTCGGGTTTCGTTTCTGCGTTTGACCATTCCTCTGAGGATTCTTGATTAATAGGATGGTGATGGTTAATTTGGGCTCCCTGGTTTCGTAGAATGGAAGTTGTGGAGAATCGAGCTTATAATTGGTTTCTTTTATTTAGATTGAATATAGGATTGGCGAATTGGATTGGACAATTAATAGTTGTCGAGTATATGTTGGTTTTTAAGAAAATACAATTAAAAAAATTTCAGAGCAAATATTTAAAAGCTTTTGTTGAATTGAATTTTTCGATCGGCGATTATTATTACGATTGTTATCGCACATGTATTCAGCTCTACTTTAATAAAGTGGAGCTTATATTATAACGTTATAATCGGCTTCTCTTCTTTATCGGATTGAATTTTCAACTATCATTGTTGCAGGTTGAAGTTGATACTCGATATCGAGGTTATATCGATCAGTTTTCCGTTTCCTTCGCACGGTTGAAGGGTCTTGAAGGTTTCTTCCTTTTCTCCAATATTTGCCCGACCTTCAAACAGCAGGGTGGGGTCGATCTTATCCCGGCCAAAAAGCTTACACTCTAAGTGTACACTCTATCTGGCCAGAAACGTTTTATCGTATTTGCTTCGAAAACTATAAAGTTCGTTGTAAAACATTGCTAACTAACTATTACGCTCTATCTTTAATTACTATCAATTTAGATAAAACAGCTTGAAATAGAAACGTGAATCATCTTATTTTCCTAAACGAATATTGAGTCACTAGGAGTTTATTGAACAAGTATCCTAAGCAAATAATATATTTAAAAAACTATTACTTTACAAATATCGTCAGTTAAAATCTTCTGACACATTCGTATACAGATAATCCTACGTAAAATAAGCTATTTACCGGCTTTTGTTAATGATTTACGGCTAATCTCTATTCCAAAAGGAGAACGCGTAATCCGCATGTGTCGCAAGAAATCATTAGAAGTGCAAAGTCTTTTATATTCAAATCTGTCGCTTTCGTTACAAGACAGTGTGTCATCATTCGACATCATTACGTTCACGTGTGCTTTACGCTTGCGTCACGCTTTTACACGAGTGCACGCGACTTTTACACAGCATTTGCATGCGAGGTCGTGGGCGCGTGTGCACACGTTTCATTGTCACGAGATCGAGTCGGTTTCGGATGGAAATCCGGAAATCTTATGTTCGTCTGACATCTCTTATTTTTCATACAACTTTGCCATTTCGCATTATGGTTATCAATTTTACATTGCGCTTGAATTTCTTTCCTTTTCGAACTTGTACTTTTATTAATTGTATATTGTATTTTATATATTGTATATTGTAATTGTATATTGTAGTAGATGTATTAATGAACAGTCCAGATTGTCTCTGTAATTTCTTAAATCTAGCACAGTAGATAAATAAAATAAAAGTTGCACACGAAGGATTTAGTTTACTTACAGAGTATAAGAGGGTGTACGAGTGAAAGGAAAAATGCAAAAATTCTGTTTTTATCTCTCTAAATGATTGTTATAATAGATCTTGCCTCTCTAGAGAGCTTGAAAAGATTCTTGTAAATTCTTTTTACGACCTACGGAAACGACAAATGGCTTGCTTTTTACGTAGCTCTTCTATACACGTTTTTCGCTTCAAAGGAATGGTAGCAGTAATAGGAACAACTGCGGTTTCACCAAGTCAAAGTTACGCCGCAAATAACGTCCTATCTGAAAACAATTATTTACGATTATCGACAAAGTCTCGAACATGTCGACAGAAACAGACAAACACGCTTCGGCGTTCGATGTACGTTGGACTTCATTGTATCTACAAAGTCAGTATCTGTTTCAATAGCTGCACTGTTGCGCATTGTGTTAATATTTTTTCATTTGCATACGAGGATATCCGATCGTGACTCTTCTTTGCGTTTTGTTATACGATTGCGATTACAGCGAATAACAGAAAAGAGATTCTCTTTCGAAGATTCAAATGGCGATACATATTAGGTTGTTCGAAAAGTGTCTTTCTTTTACAGACACGTCCTTTACAATAACGCATCTTTATACAAACATGAAACCTAATCTGTCGAACGTTGTAATCTTTATCTTATTTATATGTATATTTATATTGATTTTTGACTTTTCGGACGACCTAATATTTTATTTTCAAATTTAGGAGCAAACAACAGTGTTAAATTTGATCACCACAGATGAAAAATCCAATAAATTACATTTCACGCCCTTTAGAAAAACAACTTTAAAATTTAATAAATGGCGAAGCAATCGCACATCGAACCTGTCCTTTTGTTTGATTTTGGAATTAAATATGTGTGATTTACTCAAATACCTTTCTATCAACGAAATCAACAAATCCAGTAAAAATGGACTTATCATATTCCCATGGTGTAACAAAGGAGTATCAAAATTAATCTGAAAAATTAATTCATAATATGGTGGCAAGTGACAAGCTCGTCCCACGATTGTGCCACTATTGTCTTTACAACAATTTTATTGCATAGTATCGTTCAGGCCAGTTATTATGCAATCGTTTGACCGTTTGACGCGGTTTTTTTTCACGGATTTGTTACAACGACTTATTAGTAATCACCGCTTAAGCATTTTGTACGAAGCATCACTCGAATAATATTATTCGCGAATATTTTATATTATGGCTCGTTATTAATAGAGTTTGTCTATTCCAAGTATCCGTGCACCACTTACGCTATAAATACGATATTTATATCGCGAATCGCGGGTGCGAAACGCTGAACAGACAAACAGAAGAGACTTCAATTAATATAAACGTTTGATATTCGAGTAACAACAACGTGGGCGTTATGCAATTTGGGTGGGTAAAAATACGGGGTTACTCTGAAAATCGTATCGTTGCGAGTAAACACAGCATACGCGTCTCGTCTCGTGCATATTACGCACCGGTATAATCGCTCTAATCGCTCGTAACGATCGGATTATGAGATTAATCGTCGCATTCAGGATAATGGCTGCGGGAACTGCCACGTAATACTCGTCGAGTTTCGTTCGAAGAACAACGCTCTAAAGATTTTTCAAGTAACAGCCTAACCAAGGCATGACAATGCAGTAGTATAGTAGAGTTACATTTATTTGAGCTCCATTCATAGTAGCGAGCACGCAAATATACTAAATTTGATTTAATTTAGTTTGTAATTATTACTGAAAAACGAACATGGAAGCTGTTATGCTATAACGTTTTAAAATACAAGGATATTTTTAGATCCTATATTATAGGAAGAAAATGCAAATTTTCATAATAAACATAATTGAATTTACGAGTATTTCCCTGTTTACAGTTTCATCACTATGCATGATATTTGTTAGTGATTTGTATTCGACTATAATGTCCGATTATGGAGAAAAAATGGTATGTACTTGAATGATCAATTTAGTGCAAATTGACATAAACTTTTGCAGACTTCGTATGTTTACTACGTTTTGTGTTGTGATATGTAATACTAGTTTTTCCTAGCAGACTACTGTAATTTATTGCTGTTTTGCTGTGTGTGAAATCGTAGAACGTTCATAAATATTTAATGCCACGAAGAACATTGTTTTACACTTTTTTGCAACTACTACCTGTCTTATTACCTTTTTCTATTGTTAGACAACGTAGTTGAATGCCATTGTAAACTTGTTCACTGCAGACTTTGACCTTAATCTATACCATTTAAAATTCTCCTTCGCTGTAAAGCTTGATAAATGAAGATAAAAAATTGATATACAAGGTTCTCATTTTTAAATATAATATGTATAACATTATCGTTTTTTCCTCTCTTTCAATTTACACAGTTGATTAGTATACCTTTTGAGAAAGGACAAGTAAAGAGGGAAGAATTTTTTTGTTAATCGATATATTTCAACAGCAGTTGAAAAAATTGATTACATTGCGTGAAGGTTAAATGACTGATTAAAGTCACTTATTTACACACGACAACTTATCACTTGATCGAGAAATTATAAAAGACAGGGACAATCAATGAATCTGTTGTTTCCAATAAATTTATTTAAGTTGCGGGATATTTCAATAGAATTAGAATATTACTCATTTAATCGTTTAATCAGAAATATTATCTTTATCATCGTCCTTCGCATCGTTTACACCTGTACAGGTAACCAGCTGTTAGTTCTTACGTGTTTTTGTCTTTGTCATTACAGCGGGTGTCGTGTTCCTTGACGTCACGATCGATGCCAGAAATTGTGCCACGTTTATGTCTGCACACTAATTGATCGCGTCAGCTTGTCGATTATCTAATCATGTTCAGCCGTGCTTCCTCGAGCAAGACGGCGATCTTCGCGCTGTCATTTGCCGAGCCTCTGAACAATCGCACATACACACTACTCCTCGATGACTCGTTCGAGTGAACGCGAATCCATTCCGCTCTAAACAACACCTGTTGAAGGCTACCGATTCTTCACAATTCATTTTTTATTGAAGCAACTGGAATCACCATCTAGAGAATATTTTGTAGTGCATCGTATATCATACATTGTCAAACAAATTACAATCGCAAATTAGTTGACATTATTTCCTTATTCTATGTTATAGTTTTCATTTTATTTTAAACGCATAACGTTATAGTAGATTTACAAAGTAGAACACTAAACGCTGATGCCAAAGAGTAGTTCAGTTCCCGTGATGACTTAATTAATTTGGATCTTTATTCTGGGTTATCTTTTTTATGAAGGATTATTTGTTCTGAATATTTCGGGACCTTGAAGTCTTTAGAATTGTCGATTAATTTCATTTCTAGGAATAATAATGACGCTACGAATAATAATAATAACAATAATAATAACGAAGTAGAAAGACATTGAAAAATGACTGGGATTCGATTTATTCGAACAAGGACACCGCCAGTCGCTATTGTACAACAAGCGGCGTTATTCGTTAAGTGTTATCAATTCGCGATGCAATTTAAACGACAACCAGTATTTCTTGTTTCAATCTCGTTTCCTTGCTCGTTGAAGCAGCCATGTTTATAGCCAGATCCGTAGCGACGGATTTTGCAATGGATCGCGGTTTGTAAATGAGGATTGTTGTTGCGAAGTGGAAAAAAGATATTGGTACGATGTCATTACGTAAAATTGGAATGTCCTCTCGAGCCGGTCTCGTCGTAGATTATGCCGATGACGATCTGGAAATGGAGCATGCCGCCACGTGTTCCTTCACATTTTAATTTGCATACATCCTGCCGTTCGTTTTCATTCATATTGCTTCTCGTATCTGTATATGTTATACCAGATGTATAACGCTTCGCGTATATTGTGTCGTATTCTCATATCGGTTTATCGTCCGATTTTCCTTTTAACTCGATACTCCTGACAACAACGATCGAGCCTCTATCGAGCAAAGATCAAGAAACACAGGGAACAAACGTAAATATAACGGGGCATAAATCGTGAAAGTAACCAAACATCGTCGAATAAAAATTTGCGAATACAGTACGCGTAATTCTAAATCTCATCGTATGATTCGCTCACGGTGTTTCATGTTTTACAGTTTAGAATCACTGTATACAGCTAGCTAATGGTATATTGGTTTACTTGGTAGAAAGGGTGTATCTTCCAACGTTTGAGCCAGAAGATCCAATTAACGAACACGCGGTCGGTGATCTCTGACAATGAAAATCCTATTAATCGGCCATTGGTCGCTGGCGTATTATTGCTAATACCCGTTGTTTGAAGAATTATATTTTCATTTTATTAAAGAATTATTTTTCCGGATTATATAGAGCAATAAACGGAACATTAATGATTAGGAGAAGCAGCCTATATCGAAACAAGTAATATGTAATGCACGGCATTATTAAATATTATCGTGAATCGTATAGTAATTACAATATTAGACATACAAATTAATTCAGTGACTTATTAAATAAAATTATGAAGTTTATTTATGACTCGCGTAAATTAATTTTTTTTTATTCAACAAATTCAAGCAAAGTTACGCAAATACAGATAATGTCCTTTTCAAAATTATCATAAGACAAGAAAATATTTGAATTTTTAATGAACTGAAATTATTTCTGATAATAAATCGACTAATAATAATGAACCAAGTTTACATAAATACATAATTGAATTTGTAATATACATATAGTACACACTTATATGCAAATAACAATCAGTTTTTTGCTCATATTATGTAATATAGAAATGTCTACAGAAGAGGCAAGAAACGATGATGTTTTGAATATAAAAATATATCTAGTAATATTATTAGAGCGCACTTGAAATTAGTACCCTTTCATTCGATACAATTTCTCATTTTTATCCTTATCGATGAATATAACGATATATGCGGCGTCGATAACATTTTTTCATTCGTAAAATGATGATCTTGTTGACCGATGTTAATAATTTGAGTCTTTAACCTTCGCATGGACACTCGAGCTTCGCATCGAATCTATTTATCGCACGTGTCCAGCTTCTTATCTTTTCCGAATTAATTTTCTCTCGTTGTTGTTCAAACAGAAGACAGATCTATCGAAAGATCTATAACAATCGAGTGACCATGACGCGGTACCGATAGATGATACGATACAAGCTAAAGCCTTGCCATTGTTGTACAATTTTTTCGCAATCGAACAGAAGATTCATTCTGAAATATCATCGACGCGAATTTTCATAAATGAATGCAAATTCATTTTGTCATCGTGGCTATCGTGTATCGGCAATCGTGTATCGACAATCGTATATCAATATTGCGATATTAATAATCGTGTTTCTTTCGAAGAAGAAAATACAACCACAAGGATGCTCTCTCAATAGCATAATCAAGCGGATGAAAGAAAAAAAGACGATAACATTTTATCGCAACTGTCAACGTAATAATCTTGTAATCGGTGTACCGTTTTAGAAACAAATAATTTCAAATTCCAAAATTAGAGCGATTATAACCGTATAATTAGAGCGTATTTCAAAATTAGACCAGTCCAAAATTACACATTTTCTTCCCCGAATCATATGCAATATTAGAAATTATGTAAATCGGTCAGTTGCTGTGACGATCTTTGAAAGTTTTATATGATCGTTTCGGAGAAAGTTTACATATCATTTTCTCGTGATTCGTAATTCGTGACAACGAAACGACCATCACGGGCTCGTGACACATTTTTCTGTAAGGTGACTCAGACGGTTCAACTATTTCGACAATATACACGCTGTTGCTCATTACACATTCTAACGAGTCTTTAATCGACGAGACGCGTTCGCGATCCACCGATCGTCCGTATTACAACGCGTTCGACGTATATGCGTCGACTGTGTGTATCCGCCTTTAGATTAGCCTGGATACGCTGATAAGGAACCGGCTACGGCGGGTTCGGAAACACTCGCGACGATTGGTGGGTGTTGAAAGAAAAAAATTGTACATAAGTACAGACGGGGAGATACGCGGCTGGTTAACGCGAGCGGAGTGTGCTGACTCGATTAAAGCGAGACCTTAATGTCGAGGGTCACGAGTCACGAGTCCTAACCATTGCTTTCACATATACATCGTTTCAGATTTGTTTACTACACCGTTCTGTTAACAATCGCGTTGCTACGAAAGCTCGAGTTCTGCTTCTGGTCCTATAGTTTCTTCGATTCAAATCGTGGTACTTCCATTTTTTTTTTAATTCTTTCCTTATATATCTTCATACGTATTGATGATTTATTTCATTTACAGATCATACATTGTCTTTTCTACAATCTTGCATTTAACAGATAGGATAATCAGTTGACTTGTTATTTGTGAAATATTCATATTCGGTTCCATTTGTTTTCCTATCAAGTTTGTCGTTATTATGCAAAGGAATTAATTACTGTCGATAACTTGAAATTTTTGACTTGCAAAGTTTCACTAAAATATCGCTTGCGTTACGTAAGAAGGCCCTGTTGATCAATTGTCTTCTTTCGAATGGAAATGCGATAATGGATAAGGAGGAATCTACTATATATCTATATATTTCGAAATTAATATATATCGTATATATTTCAAAATTCGAGCAGGAATTAGTGTGATTTCTGACGAAATATCGATGAAATATTACAGATTTCGTATAATAGGTATAGGTCATAAATTAACCTCCCATGGATCAGATTTTTTCAGCTTCTTTAATTCCATATGAGTTTTCTGCGAGGCCGTTTGTTTGGAAACATTTGATCGTTAACAGTGATAACTAGATTGGTTCACGTAACTCGTTGCAATTTAAAATATCTATTTCAATCGACGTAAACGTCGAATGCTTTTTATAGATTCAGCTCATTAAAACGTTAAATTCATTCGTGTGATCGAGTGTCAACGTAAAAAGGTACTTTATTGGTCGATGTATCGTCGTTTAATCGTTCGTATTCATTTTGCCGCAAATTACTTTGCCGTTATGTCACTCAATTATTAAACGTTCATTTCTATTCGTTATTACTTCATATAGCCTCGATCTTTTCTGATACTTTTCTCTCTTTTATTCGTATAAAAATTTACCTATTTATCGTTTATTAATAGGAATAATAATAGAATTTAATAATGTATTCTACTAATGATAATAATGATCAAATATAGTAAATTGCAAATGAAATGGCTGATCTCTTAACGAACACTTCAACGTTTATAGTTTTCTTGGGAATACTGTTAATCAAATTACGGTCCGCAGGATTCGATACATTTTGACCATTGTAAAACAAACGTATCTGAGACACAAACAGCATGTATGTATTAATAATTATCGATGGTTAATTTATGTAAGAGCGTTAAGTACACCGCAAACAGCTCCGACAAGTGGAGACCGAACAAGTGTTAACCTTCGATGCTAATTAATCGAATTGGTAGACACATAGTCTTTAAATTTGCCTCGCGCTATCGGATTATCGGTATTGCGATCGATAGACAAATCTTCGCTATTTTCTAAACCGACAAACAAATCTGTTAAATCTCGAGCTAATTGCTTTTCGACGTGTTCGGATTGGCACGTACACTGGCAACCATAAGGATTATCTACTGAAATGTCCACTATTTTATTTATTATGTACTAAATAATTTCCGCAGGCTTCATTTTCTGCTTACTTTATTCGAAATCAATTATTCCATTCGCAACTTACGTGTCTCATAAAATAAGATACTAAATGATATAAGATAAAACCTCCAAAGCAAATCTTCAAACGTCCAATTTGGTTTTTCTTATAAATTTTGTAATACGCGCGGTTAATAAATTTCAACTTAATTTTCTAATTATGACTCCTATTTATGCCTATCTTAACTGCATTAACTTGCTTTATGAATAATAATATATTTATATTCCTGCTTTCGTCGTTAAGCATCGTTGAATACCTTCCATCAAAATTAACACCGATTATTCCTCGCACTGTCCGGATTTTTTTTTTTTTGCTAGCCAGTTTACGTAACGCAGTTCCACCGCTTTCTCCCGCTTTTTCTTTTTTCCTGTTATATATTTTTTTCTTAATCGTTGTTGCACAATCGTGTTTCCACTTAACTAAATATATAACGGAGGCTATTTATCCAGTTCATTATCCTGATTAGGAGCCTCCCTGAGTGTTTCAGGTGTCACAGGTATCGCTAGGTGTACCAAATCGAAGATTATTAGTAATTCGATTGTTAAACGGTTAATATTACTGAAAATAAATATAACGATTTTTCTTCGTTCTCGCTAACGTCAACCTGGTAATGAGAGCTACGGTATCATTAACGTTCTAAGTACGAGGCGATCTGCGAGACCTTTACCTTTGATTAAGGTCTACCTTTGATTAAGGACTTCCATGAGATGCAAAACGAAATTCTCCTGTTATTCACGCGTCTCGGGAAACTGTTTTTCTTTCATTGCTCTTGTCGTTAACAGATTTTTATCAAATACATATATTTGCTTATGCATAAGAAAATTTTGGGTAATTATTTACCAAGTGAACGATCTCGACGATTTCAATGACCTTAAGAGATGTTATCAAGGTTAATATTCTGAACAACTTTTCCTTGTACATATATACGCCGCTCGGCTTCAATTTCCTAAATATCAGCAAAAATATATCCTACCCTATATCATATTCTGCTTCTGACAGGAAGTGTTCATATTACGCACGCACACAGTCCTGGTATTGTTTACGTGTTATAGTATCTATATTACAACAAATTATTAAATTTGTTGAATTGTTCGTGACGTAGACGGTTGCATTTTTATCTAGCCCAACCAAAATCAATTCACGAAAAGGCGAAACAGAGGGTTTCATCTTAGATCCTAGATCATTTTCTACTGAACTGATATTAGTTATTAGTATGGTACTTGTACTGGTATTATATTATAAACTAATAATAATAATAGTTGCGTTTATGCCAGAAACAAACAAATATATGCGACAAGTGATCATAATTATTGAGTGCTTTGGTAGCATGAAATAAATTTAGCTATTAAATAATTTAGAATTTATATAAAATTTGATATTATATTATCGTTGTTCAAAATTGAAAAATATTTCAGCCATTATTTCGAGAAACGTAACTATTCGACTATCCAAATCATACTGTCGAAATAGAAACTTGGCTAAATAGCCAATATAACGTCCTTTGCGATTTCCATACCGTGTAGTGTTTGCTCTGGTTTCCCGCCAGACACGTTCTACAGTTTGTGTATGTACATTACTGTCTACAGCTGTGTGGTTTGTACCGTAGAATACCTCAGATCAATAACACACATGTTGTAAATAGCAAATTACCATATATAGTATCGAATATGTTTCTGCGAAGAAGGTTAGTCAGAATGTTGAGATTGTCGGCTTTGTAAATAATTACCAAATTTTATTTCAACAATAAGAATAGGGTGATGAAAGAAAACAAGAAACATGTTTCCTTTGCATTCGATTCTATCACTTGTCCCTGTTCGTATTTCATCGATGGATCACGGATTCGAACATCGCTGAGAATTGTTTCATTTACTTCGAAATAAAAGTTGTCAAAGGGGAAGAATCCATAGAGAAGTTGGAAAAGTAAAAGGAGAAGGGAGCAATAGAGTTAGGTTGCAATCAAATGAGCTGATTTTATGGGGACGGCGTCGCATTTTACAGCCTCGTCAACAGTTTAAGCATCCAGTAGATCTAGTTCTTTCAGATATTCGATCTTTCACGTATCCTACAAAAGTCGTGACTTTAAATTCGAGAAAATAATAGTAAAAAGAAAAGATTATCAGATGATAGAAAATTTCATCCATTTCAATCAAACGAACAACTGTTTGATCGTGCAGAAATTTAACTGGAGAACTTTCGTTCAGAAAGCTTTCATCTTGTAACAGATCCATCCATCGAAATCCAAGTATTAAAGTAAAAAAAAAATTCATGAAAATTTAATCCATCGAGTACACGCGAGGTCGTTAGCACGTGTCCTTGACTTCTCCATGATGTTCATCGCCATATTAACTCGTTATACAACGGTAAACTGCAAAATTGCTGTAAAAAGTTCAAGCACTATAACCAATTAGAACCGCGAGGGAACAAAGTGGTTCGTTACTCAGCGATTTCTTCGTACGAAGGGTTAATACGGTACCGTTCGTAATTATTCGAACGATAATGAGTTCTAACTTAACTCCAGCCGTACGGTTACTCGTTATGCAAACAATATCCCCGAAAGATAAGTCGCCGTCTATATTTCGTCGTTTCGGGGCGAAACCAATTCGAAACTGACTCGAAGCTTGCCAATTAGAGCGCGGACATTTTCGAGGCTACCTGTTGCTTTGTTCCAACGTGAAACGCGTTAAAATATTCAGATTTAATTTTCTCTTGCCCACCGATCCATTCATTACCGCTTGTGCTTCATCGTAAAACTAGAAACAAATTTTTTCTCTTCCCATATAGAAATTTTTAAACCTCGAAAGATACGTAGATGCGTGTTGTCCGCATTTATAGAAAATTTCTGGATGTAAAGATTACACGGTATACGAACGAAATTGAATATTTAGCGGTTACAATAAATCATTTTTCCTTTTGCACATTTTCTAGAGAACATTTAATAGATACAAGTTTTTCAGCTATGTTCAGTTTAAAGTTATGAATCTACAAAATACTCACAGTCCACGGTCTATTTATTCTTCAATAGCAGATAAAAAATAGAAAGTTGATTGTGTTATTATTGGACGATAATATTAAAATAAAATTCGCCAGAGCTGAAGTTTCACCCTTGATAGTCCCAAGGTTTAAATTAGACACGTAAATCGAACGTCTCCGCAATAAGCGTGCAATTTTTTACATTTTCCAACGGTCGATCAGGCGGAGCAATTATAGGTCCACCTTAACGTGTGTTGGATCATCGTCAACATCGTTTTCCCCCGAAAATAAACGAACTGGGGATGAAATTATAGGGATAAAAACTGCTGGTCGGGGAGAACCGTGTGCGATGTGTCGGGCTTCAGCCAGTAGCTTCGAAATGCGATAGATAGACAGTGGGGTAATTAGCGGCTGCTGATTGGTCACCTTCCTTCTCGATATATCCGAAGCTGGTCGGGGATGTAGGAACGTATAAACGTGTTGCGTGAGCGTTCATGGTGGGGGCTTATTTACTCGCTATTCAAACCATGCCGGGTTGGCCGATCGACGACGAGACAAGAAACGCCAGTCCGCGTCTGACACTCGTTGCGATCAGGCGATGTACCTTGAACGGTATATCGATTCGTTTGTGTTTGCTTGATCGTTCATATTACCGCGGGAACAACATCGAACTGGTGCTGTGTTGGTTGAGAAAGTGTTGCTATTTCAGAGAAAGATAGACATTTTCTTCGTAATCCATTTCATTTTTCTCGATTCTCCATTGTAAACAGAAAGAAAGAAAGAGGAAAAGAGAAACCTCTTTTCTCGAATTTCCATTCGATTCGATCATCGTACCAGAGACTACACACGTTGAGACTGGTAATTCTATTGGAAACAATCCAAAACCAAGTTTTTACCGAACGATTCGCTAAATCGATCGATCGATCGATTAGCGAACGGAGGTAACTTAGAACACGTGCACCTCGAGAGTGATATGGAACAAGTTGCTCGTACGACGAGGCTCAATCGTGTGGAGGGACAGTGCGAAGTGAAAGCGCGAAAATCGATCGTTTCAATCTTCGGAGATCGTCGATCGACGCGTGAAATATACGCTTGAGAACTACGGAGGAGATCACTTCGGGCCTTCTGGTCCTCGGAGACCTCATGGCACCCGATCTTGAAAAAAGGCGGCAAGAACTTAGGAGGACCAACAGTTGCACCTTGGAACAGGGACACGAGCACCTTCAAATGCTCCTGCAACTTCGATGCACCGGAAATGCATTGATCGAGCCTTATCGACACGGTAAACTTGATCCATCTCCATATGTGCATGCTTCATTATTACTGTTTAATATTCAACGATTGGATCATGCCTAGATAGGCCTGGTAATTGATATCTCCAGTCGGAACCAGTTGTTTCTGTGTGTGGTTATTTTCAATTCTTTCTTTCCTTTTCTTTTTTTATTGTCTTTCATCTCTCACTTGCGACTTGCGTCGAGACTTTCAGTGAGTATACCGCACGTTTAATGCGATATTTATATAGGCATATAAATTTTATTTGGACGTAGAGAATTCCCCGTTTCTTTTATTAGTCGTAATCGTTACTTTATTCTATAACTATAAAAGCAGTAAAAAATAATCAACTCGTAACTTTGCATAGATATTTTATAAATTTACGTACTTATATTTTCTAAGATGTTAATCATTGTTTTGTAAAATATACGAATAAAAATGTGTTCTTTTTATTTTCATTTCTTTCATCCAAGTTTTATACGTCATTGGTGCTTTTAACTTCACTAACAAAGCACTCCAACGAATTAATAACGTGCGCGATCATTACCACAGTAATTCCATTTTCTTTTTTCTTTTTTTTGTTGCTATACGAGTTCACTTTTCTTGCTATTGAATGCCGCGATTTTCTTTGGGTTTAAGAAACAACGTTTCGTATGCTTCTTCATCCACGTAAGAGGGGATAAGTTTCACGTGCATATCTTTATCAAAATTTTTTTACAAGTCTGGATTACTAAAGTTTTAGCCACGTTTCTTCTTCCCAACTCGGTTTACAGATATACCGGAATGATTAATTGGTGGAATTAGAGAAATTGCGAAGATTTCTGCAACTTAATCGAGCTAACGCCACCGTTAGCGCTAAAAGGCGATAAGAGTTTCGCATGTTCATCCTACCGGTTTCTCGCTTTATTAAATAGGTACCCTTAGGCGAGCCTTCTACTTGTTTATGCCGTCGTCGATGAGATCGCCACGATACCTCCTTTCCTTTCTTCTTTTTCTCTTCTCTTCTTACCTCTTTTTCAAACGTACGATTATTCTGCTCCAAATTCCACAAATTTATTTTCCTCTTTTTTAAACGAGTTTCACGCTTTATTTCAGTTAACATATAACTTAAATACGTCTACATCGTACAAACAACAAATTGTTTTTTCGTGTTTTACGAGTCAGCCTCTACTCCGAAACGGTACATTATTTTCGTTCAGTGGAATATATAGTTTTCGTTTGACCTTTGATAAAGAGAAATACAATTTGTTAAAAATTAGTCGCGCTGCAGGTCTTCATACATTTTACAAAAAACATAATTTTCGCTTAAGTAAAAAACCATGTACACACAACGTCGTGTATTAACACGTTTATTCTTTAACGTATCAGGTATTGATAAAACGATTCTTGATCGTTTTGTCGTAGTAAGTACGCAATAGCTTTGCTTACTTCGCTTTTTCACAGTCTACGAAGATTTTTGTAAGTGACACGGTATCCCTTCCATCCCTTAAAATCTTATGCATAAGTGTCTCATACATAAAGGGACACGCCTTCTTTGTTCTATGCGTTTCCACCTCGAATTCATACAGATACTATGCAAATCTATCCATCTTTTAAATTCTTATAAATAGCAATTATTCTATAAGACACATACTTCGTCATTCCTCTTCTCTCTAAATCCTCCAGTCTCCCGCTACGTACCGTATTTCCATTTGGAACTCGGGATGGGGTCGATTGCATTTCCACGCTATTTTTCTCTGCTTATCTGCCGTCTCGATATTATTGTTAGAAGCATTTCTGCGCGTTGTTTCGTCTGTCTAACACCCGGGAAATCGACATCGTCTCTATTGTATCGGGTCTGAGATAACCTCTGCGAGGAGTCCTTCGAACCGAACCACGTACCACCCCGTTCCTCCGCCATCTCGTTTCCTTTCCTCTTTTCCTGCGTCTCGAACGCTCACAATAAATCACTGCCCTCGCGCGCTCCTTCCTCTCCTTCGCCCTTGATACGCGCTTCTCTCGCCTCTTACCCCTATCGTCGTCGTTGGCGAACGTTCTCTATCTGTGTTATGCTTTCTTATGATTCACTCGTTTGGTCCCAGAACACAGGAGGAGAAGGAAGACTACGGCCGCTGAGAGACGGTCGCGAATCGCGATACTCCGGTTATCGCGGCCCGTCTGAAAAGCGCTTTTGCGCGGTCGTTGCCAGGCGAAACGGAAGAAGGGAGAGCCAATCCGCTTCGGGTCCGCGGCAATCCGCCTCGAAACCACCGCCGACCAATCGCGCTTTGCGTCTCCCGCGCTTTTCTTCGTCGTTCGTTCGTCTCCGATTTTCTGTCGTTGGAGCGCTCGCGGCCGATCGTGGCGAACGATCGGCTCCTCAGTCGTCCTCCTCCTCTTCTTCTTACCGATCTTCTGGCTTGTGGTAAGAATTTTCAGAACCGTTCCACACAGTGTCACGAGTTGTTGCGATCTCTATTGTTCCATGTTACGTCTCGTCGATCCGTTCGAGAACGGGGTGTTTCCTGCGTTCGGCGATACGCTCTTCGGTGAGTCGTGAGAACCGTTTTCGTCGTTCGATTGACAAAATTTGGCCGTTCGACAACACGCGACAAGATCCTATTGATCGCAGAATTAACAGAATTCTATTAATCGGGCAATTGAAAAGATCGTGCCATTTGAAATTTTTATAATACACCATTGAAAATATTATGTCGTTTACGGTGTGGATCGTAGGATTGAAAAAGATCGTAGTAAATTGGAAAGATCGTTTCTATCGGATCATCGATACATCGAAGAAATGAGAAACATTATAAGTTGGCATTGATCATAGGATTGAACAAGTTAGTAAGTTGAAAAAGTCGTAGAATCGAAAAAATCATATGGATCATACTATATGAAAAAATCGTGTGCATCGAAGAATTAAAGAAATCGTGTAGATTTGAAAAGGATCGAAAGAAACGCGCCACTTGGCGGGAGAGTTTCGCTGATGAGCGATGAAGTTGCGAGAAGCAAAATTTAGCATAGGAATGAGTAATGTGCGTGGTTGTAAAGTAATCCTTCTGGATTGCGTAAGATGAAGCTTGCGCGGATTATTTATTTCTCTGAGGATCTCGTGTCTGTAGATACAAGTATCGGGAGTAAAACTGTCCGCATGTTCACGCTGCTATTATGATAATAAAGGTTACACGATTGCGCAATTTTATCTAATCGTTGATTATTATTTAATACCAGTAGGAGAAAAAGAATCTAAATAGTCGGAGAAAGTTTCTGCAGTTTTCTCCGACGTGTCTGCGTTCCCTCAATAATTCGAATCTCGAATTCCATTAAACGAACGTATTATTGCTATATACCTATAGTTAACTTTTCTTTGCCAGCGATATCGAAGAAAAAATAGTTCGACGCCATTGAATAACGCTAAACAGTTTCTCCTTTGTTTCTCGTTGTTCGATCTTGGTAAAACGTATCACAGATTCTTTTGCCATCGTCGACCATGAAATTACTTCTGCTCGATCTACACGTATAGGAGAGAAAAAAAATAGAGGTAAATTGTTCCGCGATCTTTAGACAAGTGTGAAACGTATGGATGTGAAATACTCGCGAGCGCGCTCGCTATCTGTCGTTTTTGAATTTGCGACAAATTAAAACGCAAAATATTTTACCAGCGACCTGAACGATTTATTTTTTCTCTCGTTGACGATCGTTTAACGTACACGGGGAATAGATGATCCAGGTAGCTAAATAGGCGTAATTTTTTGCTACATCTATACCCCTCAAATACTTCGTAAATATCTGTATCCTCGCATGAGATTATCCAATTTCGAGTTACCTGAACGCAGCCGATGAAGCTGACTCGACGTTAAAATTATCACAAATTAGCGTAGAACGCAGAGTCGAATGTCGAAGCTCGCTATATCCGATCGTGGCCGAGCCTTGATGAGACATTTCATGGATCGTTAGGTAGGTCGGACATTGCAACGTCGACAAATATTTTGTCAGCTAGGTATCTTGTGATTAGAAAAATTCCATCGTAAATGGAAAATGATAAACATCGCCATGTGTATTCGATTCGATTTTAATATTTAATCGGCTACGAATTAAAGGTTTCTTCGTATTTCCAGCATTTTTCTCTTTTTTTTCTTCTTCTTTTGTTACAATCATGTACGAGCTTAAACGGACAAATACTTAATAGATTGAACGATATTAAACAAGCATGCGATTATACAATCGTGAAATGCTTCCAAGAAACGCTGGAAAACAGCCTCATTTTCCAGAATCTTTTGTTACGATGAAGCTCTGATTATAATTCGTATTTAATTTTCAGAGATTCAAAGGTATTGAATAATTATTAGTTCTTTTAAGCGATCATTCGTATTGTCATACGAGAGAAGCAATTAAATAGCACTGTGTCTCACAACAATGTATGTATAAAATCAATTGAAAATTTCCTATTCTTCGTCATATTATTACGCTGAAAAAAGTTAATTTCTAGGAATTGAAGGTGATTTATTATTCACCTTATAACGCTAGTTATCTTACTCCGTAGTTATAATAGCGAAATTTTTGCACATAACTTTCATTATACGACCAAAGTTTATCTTACTCCGAACTAAAGTGAAGTACTATTATAACTTATGTTGTATCTAGAGGTATCCGAGAACCCGAATACTTTGGGTCGGGACCTAATTGTTGGTTGTGAATTTTTCTCGGGATCGGATCGGGTTCCTGAAAGTATCTCGTAATTCGAGATAGTATCCCAGAGACTTTAACACTACTCCAGAATTTTAAATATACGTAATAAATATATAACAAAATACGTGATAGATATAATATAATTTTGTAATTCTCAAGAATTCCGACAATCTCAAATTGCGAGATACTTTCAGAACTCGACTCGCCCCGAGTATCGGATTCCCAACACGTTCAGGTTCTCGTATATTTCTAGTTCTAAATGTAAAAAATGCAGGAGATCTCGATGATACTGAAACAATTATTTTCTAAATTACTTGTTCAAATTCTTTGCCATTTTATTACACTCTCGAGGGATTAATCCGAGATACGTTTTCGAAGCGTTTCTCAGCATCTCCAGTGCTTCCGGGAACGTAGGAGAACACGATGAATCGTAGTAGATGGGCCTCGCTCGCATAGATTGCATTCTTCGCGAAATTATCCAACATGCATAGAATTCAACTATGTATTCTTCATTCCTAGAAGAATCTCGTTGACGATTACAAACATGTACAAATTCTTCAACGTATTCAATTGGCCACGCTCGACTCGCAACAGTGAGAAATTAGTCTGATAACCTTCTTGTTAAACCGTAATTCGTGAGGTTATTTCGGGTCACGTTTCGTATCGTTGGATAGTTAGCAATAGACAGATTTTCCCTAGGGAAACGTGACGCAATTTTCTTCATTATTAAATATACTTCTTTATAGATCTTTTCTTTTAATCATTCAAAATACAATACCCGTTTGCCGCACGATTTCCAGATAGACCGTTTCCTACAATCGTCGGTGAGATGCTCTAAACTCAATATCCGCTCTTTGCATGGTTTTTCTCCCGAAATTTTTCCTTCTGATTATCGATGAAGTATTAAAAAAACCAATATTATTAATTTAGAGATCCGATTGTTAATCAAAAATTTAGATGGCAATATTTATTCATTTTGTTACATCGAATCGGTGATATTACTCTACTTTATATTCTGGCCATTTCTCACGTAAAAAATCGTCAAGATTATACGGATTCCCTAATCTTTTTTCAACGCGATCACGCCTGGATCTCGACTAGATTCTCGAACGAGCGAAACCCGTAAGAATACCTTCCGAGACCCGATTGGCCTGAAATCGTCCCACGTGTTGGGTATTCGGGCTCTTTCATAACGTGGCACATCCATCTAGATGAAATCTCGCGCCACAGGCGTCCCCGCCGACATAATCCACGTGTTTCGAACATGTGCTTGGCCGCGCGAGTGCGAAGTCTACGCGCAAAGCGACGCTCATTAATAATGCGCATGTACACATCCTTGGGCAATATATACGAACCGCTCTTACGCTCGTCTAACAGTACACTTGATACAACTGGCGACGCGACCAGAATCCGATTAAACCATAGAGAGAGAGAGAGAGAGAGAGAAAGAGAGAACTGGCCTGGCGAGCGACGATTGCTCGTAATTTGAAAGGATGAAACTAAATTTCATCGACGAATGTACTACATTTGTTAGATTACGATTATAACGAATTACCATAGTCGGATTATAATTTTAACCAAAGTTCGTTCTCGTTCGAAAAACGTAGAAGATTTGGCCAAACCTTTCGTTTCTGAATCTTCGGGCAATCGACGATTTTATCAAAATAATTGCGCACTTGTCTCAATCCTGTTACTATCTATGTACATAGCTTACTTTCATGATGTCCAAAAATACTAGAAAACTGTGCTTACTTTACTATCAACACGATTATCGAAGTGTCGTATCACAGTCGGAAGAACAAGAAAAACGTACACGTCGAGATATAATCTGAAGAAGTAATCGGAATACGAAAGAGCACGATCTTCTCACAAAAGTATATACTTGCGCTTTATCAGGCCACTGTTTTTCGCTTGTCGACGAGATGGAGAACGTGTGGCCCGTCAACCGACTAATCATCTCGCGGAATTATCGATAAGCGAGAGAGGCCGGCTTGATTATTTCTTTTCATTGTTACGTAAATAACATCGACTTGACGTACATACTCGAGGTACAATCACTCGCGAAATTACTCGAACGCTTATCACAGAAAATTTGTATGAATATATTATGTGCGTATTATACAAAGTATTTGAAATTTCGCCAACGCTATAATTACACGAACACGTTTGTCATGATTATGATGACAGACTTTGAAACTAGTCTGGAAATATATTAGAACGCAGTAAAGAAATTATACTACGATGGCTATCTAGAACATGTAATTATTTACTAGCGTTAAGCATGATCTTATTAAATGTTTAAGCTTATTATTATAACGAATAATCCACTGTCTAAATAACTTTGCGTTCCTTATGATGTGTCTGTTTGCAATAAATATCTTGCAACTTCTATATACATTTTCCAATTTATCTCAAACTTTATCAACGTGACCAAAATATATCGTCATATCGCTTACCATACAAAATATTTTGTATAACACACACAATATCCAAAAAAAGCTTCTGCAGGTGATCATGTACTTTCGTGAACTACTGTACGTGACCTGTCGACTCTAAAACTGTATGTGTAGTGATGTACGTGCAGAGTGGGTGGTCGAGAGACGAAGAGAGAAAGAGAGAGAAAAAGAAAAAGAGATCTGATTAAAAGGTACGTTGACTCACTCGATTGTACACGGAGGATACCTACTGATAAAATGCGCGAAACTCGTATCTCTCTCTTCCCTTTTTAAACGCGGTCTGTATGGAGTCGCAGACAACAAACTTTGATAACAAACGAACCACGATAAAGAGTTAATATTTATTTACTAAAATGTTAATTCTTCTGTTGTGATTGTTCTTGCCTATAGATTGAACTCGAGGTTACAGGGATCAAGTGTTTTTTCCTTTTTCAGTGTCAATGAAACAGAACGACGACGCATCCGATTAAAGGAATCGCGACGATGAAGAACGACGACGAGGACGATGAAGAGTTTGGTTTTCAATATATGTATGTTGCTCGAACTGTACAAAAGTCAGAGGTTATTATTTTCGAAAACTCTTGTCGTCCCTCGTTATCGTCTGTACGCCGTCAATTTCTTACGGACGTCGCGTAATCGACGCCAGATATAATAAAATTGAAAATAGAATAGAATTCATTCGCGTCTAAAATTACCCGATGGTAATTGTACAAATTAATTACACAGCCTGAGGTTTAAATAATAAATTTATCGAAGCGAGTTTCCTCGAATTGTAAAACTCGAGTGAAGAAGCAAGTATACTTCATTGAAACTTCACTTCGCTCTTCGCGAAGCTCGTAGCTATTTTTTATTGACACAGCTGCATCCCGTCCTGTTGTCGTTTCCCGATCTGTCGAATTTCAGCAGTTTTCGATACCGATCGTTCTCAGGGACAAGGGAAACCACGATATTAAAAACTCATTGGTTCGATGAGAATCCGGGAATTCGTTATCGATCTTTTGAAGCGGCGCCCGTTTTTCCTTTCTACTCTTTTCCTTCTTTCCTCTTCGGCTATATCCGTGCGATGTGGCGTTTATTTAGCACGCTGTGTCGTGACCTCACGGATTTTACGGAGCTTATCGCCTCTTCTTAAGTAGGCTATCGGTATCGTCGTTAACCGTGTAGTGGATTGTCAACGTGTCACGCGAGTTCTGTCGCAAGAATCCGTGGAACGCGGTTCCCCTGGATGGCACAGGAAAACTTTGGAAAGTTTCCCGCCAGTTCTCTAACTGTACATTCGATTTTCGGACGGATAATAAAATGTTCGAGACATTTGGTTAATCGTTTACACGCAGGTTTCCGAAATTCTAGTGAAAGTGCTGGAATCTATGAGATAAAATATGGAAATCGTGGAAACCGTTAAGGTAATATCGAGTGTCGTCATCTAGAAAAGGAAATAACACGATCGAAAGTACACAGTGACGAGCTGTATAACACAGAGATAGGCAAAGGCCTTATTAAATAAACAAAAATATTATTAAATAAAAGCTTGAAGCATGGATATCTTTTTTACTAATAATATTTTGAAACTTCTATAAAATGAAATCGATTGAATGGAGAAATATTTTTCTAAAATGGAGATAAGAGGGTGAATATGCACAGAAGCAAATATACAAAATTAAGAGAGACGTTTTTCCCCGATGCAATTTAATTTACGAATAAACATTTCCTTAGTTTTGGTACGTATTATTGGTATGTTAGCGTCATCGGCATGTTAGTCGATATACCAGCAACGAAGAATATGCTTTATCTAGACAATGTTTGAGAAAAATCGACGGATAGTATACCACCTTATCTCTCTATCTTCACTTACACCTAGAGCAATGATCTAGCAGTAACTTTGTTTAAGTTGCGATTAAACTAGCAAAGTGTAATTAAACCAACAGTACTACGAACTTGTACAATTCGTATGATTTTACTAGTCGCCGCGCGAATCTTCAATCTTCACAACGTTCTTACTAATCTTAGCTCTGTCAAGTTCTTTATGCGATTTTCTTAGGTAAAAATATTTCTCGAGTTTAAGGAAAAGACGAACGAACAATGCTGTCGACGCGAATAAAATATTTCATTCTAATTCCATATTGAAGTTTTCCTTAAGATATCGAATAACATTTTGCATGACGAATCAGTCAACTTATCGAGAGATATCAACATTTTCTAAACTAAATTTCTTAAAAGCATGACCGTACAAAAGTTGGTTATAACATTATCATCAAAGATAAAGCACAGCCTAATCTGACCTCAAAACCGCTGATTATCAAAACCACTAATTATTTCTTTGACATATAGCGATTATAATTTTATATTGTTCTCGGTGGCATCCACTTAGAGTAGAATTAGCGTAGTCTCGCTACAGATGCCTTGGCAGAGAACGATCGAAAGAGAAAAGTAAGAGAAGCCGGTAGAAGAAGAACGGTATTTCTGCGTTAACTATGTCACAACTGTTTCACATCTATTTAGAATTATCATAGTCTGCCTATAGAAATTTTAACAACTGCATATATCGATTAAAAAAAAAAAAAAAAAAGAAGGAAACTGGTAGAAGAATCGTTATACCAGTAGATGAATTTTTTTGCCGCCAATTATTCGATACCGACTATTTGATATTCGCTTCAAATTATCGTAGTCTTGCTATAGAAACTTTGACAAACAGTGGTCGAAAGAAAAAAAAGGGAAACCAGTAGAAGAAGGCGGTGCTTTTGCATACGAGTTACTTCCGTGCGCACGATGGTGAACGCCACGGATCGTACACGATAAGGATCGCGAGAGTGAGAAAGAGGGAGAATCGATCGGCGCAGGTAACAATATCCTTGAGACTCGAGAGGCGTCATAGTTAGCGCGCGGTCCGACGCGCTGTTTGCCGTGTAATAGTAACGATGTTTATCGATCCTGTTATCGGGAGTACACTCGCAAATGCACGGATGTTCCACGAGTTCGAGGACAATCGGCGGAGACGTAAGTACACGGCGTGGGAGAGACAGAGGGAGGCCTAATAAGGAAAAGAAACAGTCGAAAGGCAGCGGGAAAGCGAGACAGAAGAGAAAGAAGAAAAAATATCGTAAGAACAGGAAAAATTGGTGGTCTACTTTAGAGAATAGTCCGAACACTAGGATAACGATGCTCGTTCGGTAGCTAAACGAGTTTGCGCACCTTCTACTACGAATTCTACGAAATTTATTTGACACAGGTTGTATAATTGCTGTTCGTTTCTTTTTCCTTTGTTCTTCTTCCAACGCGATCCTTATTTTCTTCGTTAGCTTCGTAATCGGTGACGATCATTGGATTATTGGATTTTCTTTCGTGGTTTTGGTATGTCGCCCATGCTGATCTCCTCGGGGTTGTCTTTCACAACCGTAACAAGCCCCTATCGTGGATAAAAAAAAAGACGATCAACAACTTTGCTGATATCAGCCTGGTATCGTTGAAGGGTTGTGATAAGATATTTCGCGATCGTTAAGCGGTTTTAAGCTTCCTCTTGAGATCTAAAGTCCTTGTTTGTTGACTCGAATTACGTAGGATTTTCAAACAGGGTTAGAGTTCGTGTTTTTCGGCGCACAGGAACGCGTTGCACGGTAAACGGGAAATATATCCACCTGTATGTATGATTTACGCAACTCTGGCAAGCTTTTAATGTATTGCAAGGCCGGCGGAATGGCTGCTCTTTCAATTATCCTAAGTGGCACGTTCAGTTTTCGAAACGGAAGCGAGGAACGTAACAAACGAAGTGGAGTCACCGCGTCAACCTTATGCAGAATTCGACAAATTTAGAACCGCGTTTGTAGTACCTCGTTACCGGATAATACATATCTGATAGCTTTAATTCTTTGATTGCATCACTATTAAGTAACCATTAAATATAACCAGACTACGTGTAAACAAATCTACGTGTTTCGTATATCAGCTAATCGAATTTCACTCGAAATAAGTAGAAAATTGGTTGGAAAATAAACGTCGCCGATAGGAACAAACTCGTACCCTTATCCCGTCAGACGTTCGCGTCTACGTCGCGGGCGTAATTACTCGCAGCCGTAATTAAATTCCGCGCACAGGTCGCGATTTATCCGGCGAGGTAAAAGCGAAATAACGAGGTGTGTAGCGAGTGTCGCCACGAAGCGACGACGCACGACGCCGAGCATCGAGGTTGAAAACGACGAAGATCGTCGCGAACGTAGGTCGTTGACATCGTCCCGTGATTTTCCTCGACGATCACATAGATGCACCTTACACGTGTGTGCACGTGCCCATTACGTCGGCCTGTCTACCCCCTGTTGGCGGCAAGGCAGAGAGGGGTGATCCCCTCACCACCAGTTGCATGTACGATTGCAACTTCACCCCCACGCAATTATCCCATCCAGTAGTCGAGCTTCTATAGATAGACCGATATTACTCTCTCTCTCTCTCTCTCTTTCTCTCTCCCCATTTCTCCTTTTCTCTCTCTCTTTCTCTTTTCACATCGTGTTTTTCGCTCTCTTTCTGCCAGTTTCTTGATATTCCTCGTTTCTTTTCTCATTTCTTCGCTCAACGCTTCTCTCTTCAATCCGTTCGGACGCATTTTTCCCTGTTTATCTGCGAGCTCGAGGTTGACTCTTTTGCACACGTATCGCGGCTGTACTTACGTTTTATTTGCGAGGATAATTGTTGCGCTCGCGCGTTTACTTGGAATTGCTCCTTGGAATTTGCTTATCGTGAAGGTTCTGTGTTATTGTATTCGTTGATACGTGTCAAAATGTTACATTCGTGTGATTCGTAGATTGCGTTTGTGGGAATTTTAAAGGGCGCAAAGATGCGCAGAATGAAAATAATACGGAAAAATATTCGAGACATGGTACTAAGCTTTAACGGTTGAAACAAACCTCCGAGCATCCCTCGTCCTCTAGTCCTCTTCGTAAAAGTATCGATTGGTATGAACATTCGCAGTTTGATGATGTGTCAGCCAGGTCGCGATGAATTATATTCCATAATGATCAAAAAATTATAAAAATTGCAAAGGAAAGGATCAAATATGCGAAGCATCGTAACTCAAAGTTTTCTCGGCAATAACGGGGTCCAATATTTAAGATATAATTGAGAATGGCTGGAAGGAATTTCGAGATGGCGATTTACGGGGGCGAAAACGTCAAATAGCGGATTTATAGTCGAATTATTACGAGATCTGAAACTCGCGAAGATCAGAGAAACGCGCAGAATTTTATCGTAGGACGTTATCAGCGAAAATAGATTCAGTGGGGCCTGTGACGAAATACAGAATATGTAGTTATATTATGATAAGTTAACTACGCCACATTATTGTATGTGGAGCAGTTTTATCGTTCTCTAATAATAGTAAGAGTAGAATCTTTAATAAGATTTACAGTTTAACCGATCTGTCCTAAAGTAATTTTTAAGCCCAGAACTTAATCTCTAAATGTAACCAATCTGCCCTACATTCTTCCTATATTTCCTCCTATAAAATTTTTAAATAAAAGTCTAAAATAACATAATCTTCGATTCTTAATTCCTTAACTTCTGTTTAAAACCTACCAACTCTACTCTTTGTCTTTTATATAAAAACTATATTGCATTTCTTCCTCTGCGATTCCAAATAAAGCGTTGGATAGTTCCAACAAGTGGCTCCCTACAACATATTCACGTCATTCAGAATCTCTATGAATACACAGAAATTAAAAGAAGAAATTAAAGAAGGATAAGAGAAAAGGGAAATACAAAAGCACCAGAGAAATAAATAAAAAAGTGAAGGAAGAGAAAGACGTACAAAAAAATATCAAAATCAATCCGTGATACGCGCGTATTGTTCCATTTGTCGATCGCCGGCTGGTTAATCGTCGTGAGATAAATCCGTCTTTTTACTCTGGCTACGAAGAGACGAGTGCGCCAACACACAATCATCGATCTCCGTCGGACTTTGTACGGCTCGATGTCTGTGCCGCTTGTATCGGCCATAGTGGAAAAATGAAAATCACGACCGGTCGCGGATGCATCGAGGCTAAAAGCTACTCGTCGAACCGTCGCTTCTCGCCTGTTCGTCAGACAGAACGCGGTTATTTAAATATAACCACGGATTTTCTTTTCCCGCCGTCGAACAGAGTCGCGTTCGCGTTAAAAATCGCGCGATAACGCCTCTCAGAGGAACGATGCGACTTCGTTGCGATTTTTCAGTGATGACTAATAGAAGCGTCAGGAGCCTCTGTACATCGTATCGTCAGAAATACAAATCTCATAAGCGCGAATCTCATAAATATAAATCTTATCTCTCGATAAAAGTCAAATCGCACAGTGTCTCCACTGCAACGATTGCGACACTACGTTGCTCGTCTTCGACAAGAACTAATACTCCACTCGAGAATCTTTCTATGCTCTCGACATATCTCATTGTCGATTCTCGTAGTTACTCGTTCGTCCTTTTTCAAAAATATACTTCGGATCAAAAATTACGTAACACGCTTTGTCGCCGACAAGGAAGATCGACATGGTCGAAGAATCGTAATGTCGTGCCTGGTCGGTGACGCATGTATCGTTGCACTCCTGTCTGACAGTCTTGAACTCCGACTTGGAACGTGTCATTGTCCGAATTGAATTATTTGCTTGCCTCCGATTCGCCGTCGCGCGGCGAGGTGTCGGTTTATTGTTGACCGACTCGATTTCATTTCTGTCGCGGATGAGTTCGTCGAGTTTAACTGATGGCAAGGCGAGTTTTTGATCGTCGATTGGCCCGAGCTGTTTTATTAAGCTCTCCTTCTCGTCATTTGTACGTTACGTAGGGCGAGGTAACGGGAAATTACTCGATGTTTCAAGGTTTCGCCTCGTTAAAAATTGTCGAGTCACGATTATTTTATAGTAAAGTTGTTTAGAGGTAGGTACCTGTGTTTCGTTCATTTAAGTCTCACACGATTATAATTGACACGTTTCGAAGAACAAAGTTAAACTTTCCTATGTACTTTATGCTTCTATCGCAAACTTTCATTCCGAATTTTCACACGTACTTCACCACTGTCGGTATCTTTCCCGGTGATATCTATAATGCAAGAAACCTTGAAAAATATTATTCATTCTGAGTTCTTCAATTATGATATCGTTGTATCCAAATTTTCACTATTTATTAATTAAATTCTGTGGTTTCAGGTAACAATGCAGCTGGTCGATCATCAGCGGTGACAGGATCGGTTCATAGAAGCACCGTCACGTCGAGTAGCCGCGCGCATTCCGCTTCAAGAAGGATCAGCCACCAGCAACGCCAGCAACAGCAGTCGCAATCGCAGCAACAGCAACAGCCTAAGATATCCTTAGGATCTTTACGAAACTCGGATGAGCACGGATCAAGAGCCGGCTCGGCACAGGACAGTTGCGATAGCTCCAACGATTCCGGCCTCGGCTTCGAGGACCGTCAACAACACCTTACGAACGCAAACGTTAGTCAACTGCACGTGTGCACTATCGTTCGATCAATTTGAGACCAACCACTTCGCTGTACAGTAAACTCTCGTTTATACGAAAATCGTTGTTAAAGTAGCTCGGATAGTTCGAATAGTTTCTATGATAGAAGTTCATTGGATATCCTCTTCAGCTCTTCTTAACTCGTAGATGGACTCATAGCAATTGTGTAATGAATATCTCGCTTATAAAGTTTGAAATATATCGAACAGATATTAAAAATGCTTTTTGTTATGAATCCCTCGAGCGATTGCATTATGTTCGCTATAGGAGTACATGTTCGTATAATTCAAATTACTTTCGATATTTCGGAAAGTAGAGGCTTAACTGTGAATTCATGTATCTGAAACTGAGTATTAGTATACACTTGATACTGAGTATTAGTATAAACGAAGTTCTATTGCGTTATGCAATTTATTGAAAAGTATTAATCGTCGACGTTGTAAGAAGATACTCTGATAAACGTTTAATGTCGATATCGAACTCCGTTTGATCTTATATAAATTAGTGAAATTTTTATCGATAAAAGAACAGAAATAAGATCGATAGTATTGTCGGTTCGAATAAGATTTAATCATTGATCGATACGGGAGGGGGTTTAAGACGAACATCCTTTCACTTGTCATTTTGTATATAAGATTTCTCATATGTTGTTGAGCTTCGAAGTGCGAAGCGAAAGTGGAATTATCGTAAATACCGTAGCGATTGTATCATTTTGGTTTTCTGTTAAATTGATCTCGAAATCAATATTGTAAACGTGTATTTTCAAAATCAAAGAATACGTGAACGTATCGAAAAATGGAAGATTCGTGTTACGATTATTTCTTTGATTTTTCAATCTGCTAAAAAATCCTAACAAAATTTTACAAAGGGATGGTCTCAAACTTACGATCGATAGCACAGAGTTTATATAATAGTTACTTAATATTAGAAAGTTGATGAATCGAAATAATTCGGAACCATCGATGGAGGATCATCGTTCGAGTGCTAGGAATTATTTCAAATCGTTCAAACTCATCGATACTGTACGAATCGGATAATTACGTATATATCTACGTCAAAGTAGATCTCGTTAGTCATTTTAAACAGTTCAAACGTTAGAAACATGTTCACTTATCGCATGCTAACTTCGATGTTACTAGCATTTTGTTTATACGTATATCGCAGCGGGTTATCGTGAACGTGACAAAAGCGACTGGCAGAAGCAACAAGCACGGAATTATCGACTATTATCGTCATGAAAATAGCGTTACATTTACGCTGTTATCGAATAATATATTGTTGCATTATCCGATGAATTTTTCTAATTGTTACGGGCTTCGTAAGAAAATTGAGAAAGGAAGAAAAATATATATCTTCGTGTTTCATCCGGCGCCGTAACACGCGAAGGAAGTGGAGGAAGTGAAAGATCTCGAACCGGCGAGTCTGTTGTCTCGAAATTATTTTTATCCCGTACGTATGCAATACACAGCGATCCAGTCAACGTCCTGTTAAAAGAAATATTGTGAAACTATCAGAAACGTGCAGCGGTATCTGTGAAGATACTCGAAAGAAATCGCGCGTTTCTTTCTTTTTTTTTCTTTCTTTATTCTTCGCTTTTTCTTTTCACTCCTCCTGACTTTTATCGTGTTGCACAAACATGCGTATCCCGTGGCTAACACCGAGCTTTGATTGATATCGATACATGCAGTGATAAACTTTTTCTTGGTCTGCGTGTTGCGTAACAACGCGATATATGGATAATGCCGCGAAGCTCGGCCACGTTCGTGTACATACGTATGTACGTTATACGCGGACGAGGCTCACGCAGATCATACGTTTTAATAATGCGTTGCTTACAACGCGACCGCGATATAGTCCGTGATAATTGAGTAAATATTACAGGCTGGTTAAGCGCTTGATATTGCCCAAAGTATCGCGGCTGATTTCAGATACCATAGTGAAACGCTTACGGTAGCCACTTTCGATCGTTAAAGACTTGCGAAGCAAAATCTCGTCAGACAAAACTAGCAGAGTAAGAAAGATACTTTCACCATTAACGCGTCGTTCTATCGCAAAAGGCCTTTTATTATTTTCTTATCTACTTATTTCATTATCTGTCATCTAGGCGTTATCTACTACAGCGTACATTAGACTGCCTTTCTCACATAGTTCCAAAATCATAGTTTCCAAATCAACGAGATATCTTTCTCGTTCCAAAGCTAACAATAGAAAAGATCTAACACCGAGAGAGCTTGGTAAACTGCGTTTGACCCTCGTTCTTTGTAACATCCTATTCCTACCAACCCCGAGAACGTTCCCCAAGAGAGCATCTCCGCTTGATATATTTAGTCAAAGCTCGTGAACCTTCTCCTTCGAAAGTTACGCCACTCTCTATCGTGTACGTAAGCGAAATCTAATGCGATCACTCGTAGCCGCCATGGGATCGTCGTTGATTCGACGGCGACACTGACCGGTCTCTAACGGTAGTTGAACCCGGTCGATCAGCGGTTTGATTCGTTAAATTGACCAAGGCAGCTACATTGCACGCACTCATACTCACGCCTCTCTATATCAATCCATTCTGTTGGTCTTAACAGGCTTGGAACGGCGCCGGCGAGGAGGATTCAAAGAGGAGAAAGATGGACATTAAGCTGGAGTCCGAGGACGCGAACTTCTCCTTCCCGGAGGTTACACACACGACCAATCCTGACAGCAAGACGGCCAACAGAGGCTCGTCCAATGGAATAGGTGGATTAGCTACGATCTCAGGAAATAGGACAGGAAACGGAGCCACGGGGAGAGTGGTCGAAGTCTCGAGATCTCGTCCAGCCTTAGGTGTCCTTGCTAAGAGGACTCAGCAGGGTCCTGTTACCCTCACCTCTCAACTGTGTACGTGCAGGACACACGTTTGTTCTCATTTGTCTTCTTTCTTTCTTTCTTTCTTTTTTATTACGGGATGACCATAAGAAGAGAACATGATAAGGAATCCAAAAATCCAATGATCGATATTATATCAAATTATGAAAATTGTCCTTTCACAATTAGTTTGCGAACGTTTACGTAAATATATGCAAAATAAAAAAAATCGATACAGTTGGGCTTGTCATGTTTTTCTCGCATGTTCTTCGCATATTTCAGCATCGACTACAATGGTTACTCACGCTCATTCTTTTTCTTTTTTATCCTTTCTCTTCTGTCATTGGAGGTTCGGATCTGTCGCTAACCCTTTTCATTTTATCGAACATCCGAAACGATGCCGTTGAGTTTATCGATCTTGTTAAGAGAGCAAACTGCTCTCTCAACAGACGGCTTTGAAAATTTATTGCCGTTGATATTGCGGTTTTTTGGTGGAGATACCAGTCGCGAGGTCTGCGCGAGGTCACGAGGCAGAGATAACGATGCTCCTCCTGTCGCCGCGTCGTCTTATAGAAATGTTCTTGAATTTCTCGAGAGGATAATTTACAATGGGAATTTTGAGAGGACAGCGCCGTTGTCAAAGCGATCAGTACGCGCCGCGTACTGTTTATATTGTCGGGCGCGTGTTAATTGTTCATTTTTAGTGGAGGCACGAGTTCGTTAGATAAATATGTTAAATAAACTTTACGCGTGAAGACTCTTGTTTGTATCTGGATGATGATGAACAGAAAGGAGGACGAAAGAAAGAAGGAAAGGGAGAGCGAAAAAGATCACAGACGACAAACCTTTGGTGACTTGTCTTAGAGAATAATAGAAACCGATAACTTTCGGCTACCATGATTTTTTTTTTCGACCGTATTGTCGCTGCTATTCGGCCAGTCATTAGTTCGATACGTCCACTTCTAGCGAAATATTTCGCCTCCCGTCAGACTTTTTACCGTAACGATAAGTTATCTTCGTTGTTTAGGAACCGTTCAATATCCAGTTAAAATAAATCGTCGATATTGTTTCACCGATATGAAAACGCATTATCGAATATAGGTCAAACGAAATTATATAACTTTCACACATTGTTTCCTCTCGCATTAAAATGAGAACTTAAAACTCTTTCCCTCGTCTCTTCGTTCGGAAAGAGTAGAATTATAAAAACGATATCTGCGAATGATGCCTGTTACACAATTCTATTTCTCAAGTTAGAACCAGAGAAATCAGTATATTTTTACGACTGCCAATCGTATTTATCGATACATATTTTTCTCGGTATCATTTCTATATCCTGATAATTAAATCAGAGGAGGATAACTAAGTTTTTCAACATACGAAGCTTAAGCTTCGGAGACAAGAATTTTCGAATCTTCGGTTCGACTGAACATATTTTAATATGGTGTTTTTGTACAACTTACAGGTACTGCTTCTACAGATGGAAAGGTGCAATTGCAAATTATCTGTCAACCCGAGCAGCAGCACAGAGCTCGTTATCAGACGGAAGGTTCGAGAGGAGCAGTGAAGGATCGAACCGGAAATGGATTCCCAATTGTTCGTCTCGTTGGTTACGATAAACCAACTACCCTTCAAGTTTTCATCGGCACGGATCTTGGTCGTGTCGCTCCCCATATGTTTTACCAAGCTTGCCGTGTAAGCGGCAAAAATTCAACGCCATGCATCGAACGGAAAATCGACGGTACCATCGTGATCGAGGTGGACATGGATCCAGCGAAAGACATGATGGTCACGTGCGACTGCGTCGGTATTTTGAAAGAACGGAACGTCGACGTGGAGCACAGATTCCCTCAGGAAGCCGGAGTGCTTCAAGGACGTAGCAAGAAAAAATCAACTCGTTGTCGCATGGTTTTTCGTACTAGAATCACTCATCCCGATGGTAGTTCGGAAACTTTGCAAGTTTGTTCTCAACCGATAGTCTGCAGTACGTATCGCAATACGATTTTTCAAATTATATTTAAATTTAACTTGGCCGCGGTTCTTTTAATTCGATCGACTTCTTTATCCTTAGCAAATGTTTTAAGATTGGAAAAGGTGGGAAAAGTTTATCAAAAATTTTTGATAAATATGAAGTGTTCCTTAAAACATAAGAAATCTTTTTGCTAAAACAAAAGCGTGATAATTATATTCCATTGATATAATTGATCGTTTTAGCTCAACCACCGGGAATACCGGAGATCTGTAAGAAATCACTCACATCGTGTCCATGTACCGGAGGATTAGAATTATTTATACTTGGAAAGAATTTTCTGAAAGATACTCGCGTAGTATTTCAACTAGACAACGATGATCTATCGAGTAGTTTGGAGCCGCATTGGGAGTGCGCGGTTCTACCTGACAAGGAGTTTTTGCAACAAACGCACCTGGTTTGTGTGGTACCTGCATACAGGCGGCAAGATCTGGCACCGTCGGAAACAGTTAGCGTAAAATTGTACGCGGTATCGTCTGGAAAAACAAGCGAGCCTCATACTTTCCTTTATACCGCTGCATCTACGCCACCCGAACCATCTGTGGGCAAAGTCGAGTCTATAACTTCGCCTCTATCCACTACTAACGGTGATACTGCTTTAGCAACATCTCCTGCAGCAGTGTCTCTAACTACAGGTGTAACATCAAACAGTAAGTGAATCTTTCATCTTTGTATGTAATAAAACTCTCTTGTCCTCTCTTAAAAGAATTATATGATTATGACAATTAAACATACAAAAAGGGAAGTAATCAAATGAAGTATCGTTATAAATGATTTGTAGAGATTAAACGTATATATACAAAGTGATAATGTTTCAGCTCTGATTACACAAGCAGCCGCAGGAACAGCGAATTTCTTAACGACTATACAGCCACAACAGCCAACATCTCAAACACCGGAAGCTCTTAAGAGCGATCCGAGTCCACCACCGGTGACGGCATCCTCTCAGGTAACACCCGTTATGATGTGGGCTGCACAAAGTTCAAATTGTCAAAATTCACCGCCTGACGTGATGATGCCGCCACCAGCTTTGGTAGCGAATCCGCTTTTAAATCGCAGATCATCTTCGAATCTTCAATTAATTCTGCCAGATAATTTGAAGACCGAGGTACTAGACGAGAATAGCGAAAACAGTATGATTAGCGAAAACAGCATGCAGAGCATACCGACGCCGACTGCGAACAGTTCGAATGGTACCAGCCCGTTGCAACAGCTCGTCGGCGAGAACTCGAGGGAAGCACCTCAGGCTAATATGATTAGGTCGGTTCCTGTGACGGCGAACGGTTCACCTGTGCAAGAGGCGGTCAATCTCCTCGGCGTGGTAGATCTAATGCGAAATCCACATCCATTGTCGTTGGTGTCGACACACCAGAACACCTTCGGAGGTATGCACGAAACATCTCAAGTCAAAGTTCTAAGTCCTCATCATATCAATAAAGAAACTAATCCGATGTTGCCGGCAGAAGGCAGTCCTAATGGAAGTCTTCAGGGCGGCGGTGTTGTTGATCTTCGCATGAAGCATCATCAGTCGGAGTTCGCTACACTACCAAATTTTACTGCCACATCAAACGGACAGCTACCTGCACAGAGTGCCCATAGCGTAGAAAAATATCTCAACCATATCGAATCGAACGTCAAAGAGGCTGAGGGTCAAGAGAATGGATTCGTAGGTACCATACAACAACGAGCTTCCATTATTACTACAGGACGCCAGCCTCAGCAAGGACAAGCTTCCAATATTTTAGCTTCTTCCCCTCAAGGCGTCAAGTTAGATACTCTCGTTAACTCTGGCGCCGAATCTCATCAATTGGTGTCCCCTCTGCGTACCGTCAATCCCAATAGTAATACCATAATGAGTCATGTTTCCGCAGTTACTGATCACGAAACGATCTCGAGCCCCCAACAAAATAGAAGTAGTCCACCAAATAACGTCAAGACGATTCTCGAAGCTTTCCTGCCGGGTCAAACCGTGACACCTTTGCCGGGGAATGCCGCAACGTCCGTTCCATCGCCCGCATCAGTGGTGTCGGAGCAGGCTAATGGCGATAGTTTGCTCACTACTATCAACGCTGCTCTGTTACCGTCGATGCAGGAGCCGTCCGTGGCTGCGACCGGTACGTCGAATTCTAACGTTAGTGTACCATCTCATAATCCGTTACAAGTTACGAACGAGAGTATGTCGACAGCGGCGGAGCACATTCCGCAGATTCCGGGTCTTATACAACAAGATGTTGTAGCGATTCAACAAGTGCATCAAGTGGAACAGGTTGTCGCACAAGCGCAACAGCAAGTCGAACAGGTTGTCGCTCAGGCACAGCAGCAAGCGGTCCAAGCTGTGCAACAGGCGCAGCAGCAAGTTGTTCAACATGTGGTGCAGCATGCGCAAGTTGTCCAGCAGGCTGTACAACAGGTACAAGCGGTACAACAAGTTCAAGTACCGGCTGTTCAGCAGGCCGTCCAGCAAGCAACGCAGGAAGTAGTTCAACAAGCGGTGCAGCAAGCTACGCAGGAAGTTGTACAACAAGTTCAAGCTGTTCAGCAAGCGGTTCAGCAAGCGCAAGCGGCTCAAGCGATGCAACAGGCGGTGCAACAAGATATCGGTTCCATGTTGAATCAGCCGGCAGGTTTCGTTGCTGAAGCTAGTTCTGCTCTAGCGAGTGGAGCGGCCCAGGAACCATCTCAACAAAGGCTAACTAATTATGCCGAGCAAGCGATTAATAATGTAATTACTAACGCTACTCAAGATATTATTAACAATCGACCTATTACTACGACAACCGCGCACGCCATTATTGCAACGAAGAACATATTAAACAGTGTGGCCACTCAAAGCGCGCAATTAATGAACAGTGCTATGGAGGGTATTTTGCCTAAATCACCTTCCGGCCAGAATAATATCGTTGAACAAGTGGCGAATAAAACACCCAACAGTCAAAATGTAAACCCACCTATATCAAATGCAGCTAATAGTGCAAACGGTACAACTGTTAGAAAGCAGGAAGATGGTATGTTGCCTCAAGAGCTTACCTCGATGTCAGAGCATGATCTGTTAAGCTACATAAATCCGAGCTGCTTCGATCCTCAAAACGGTTTTCTTATGTAGTACTGCCGTATTCTTGTCATTAAAATATAATTGTGTATTCGATGTATCTTAGGATACAGAGAGAAGGAGTGAGGGAAAGGAAATGTATGAGCGAGCCAGCGAGAGAGAGAGAGAGAGAGAGAGAAAGTGAGAGAGAGAGAAAGAGAGAGAACGAATGAACGAATGAGAGTAATTAATTCCAACCAGTTGAGTATGAGAGATATAGTCTTGGCTCGGTACGAGTTATATATTTGTGCCACATTGTCGTTTCAGACTTTGTATGTGATAGATATGAAATCCGTTTTTATATGATGAAAATGGACGAAGTTAGCACCACCTTTGTAACAATTGAAAACTTTTAATGTTTTAAGTAAGACGGGCGCACAAGAGCGCGACAATTAGAGTTTTCTTTATCTTCCTTTTTCTACGAGTTGTCAAATGTGATAATTCATTTTATTTATCTCCATCAAATGTCTCTTGCGCATCCAGGTGCCTTTTCTCTATTGTAAAGTATCTACGATTGGTCTTTCTCATTGCGGAAAAGGAACATTGTAAGTACGATACGTGTGTATATGTGTTGTAATAATCAACAATGTACTGACCCCACTCAACTTTAAGTGGAGCCATCGGAATTGAGTGTAGCAAAAGTTATGTTTTTTCACAGTACCTTGAATTAGAATCCTACAAGAGTTCATTAATACATTAAAGCATCTTTTTTTCTTTGACTTGATTTCATTCTAACAAATGAATCATCTTGTTGTTTGATGTCGTTTCTATTATATTATATATTTTTAAGTATAATATATTTCGTATGTTGTTTAATAAATACAATTTTTTGTTAACAATTAATATCAATTAATAGTATATTATGTGATTGCGTTGATGATGTTATCGATAATTACTAGACAAATACAAAACAACAGAGAGATTATATTATATGTCCATATGAAGAATAATTAATACCATAGAAATATATATCATTGAGATTTATATATATATAGAGTGCATATAAATATATATATATATATATATATTTTTTACGTTTACCCAAAGAGAGGAACAGATGATTAGATGAAGTGAGCTTATTAAAGATATAAACGAAATCTATATGTATATATAGATTTATATTGTAACATCATGTTACGTCGGGGTTTTCCCCTTTGTTCAAAATAAGGGGTGCTATATACCGCGTGTATGAATACTCGCCAATATTATCTAATAGAAAACAGATTTTATAATGAAGATATTGAAACGTTTATTGTCGTGATATGTCTTTGTAGCAAAGTATATATTTTATATCGAGCATCTATTCACGTGTCACGTGTTTTAATGAACCCGTAAAATAAATAAGAAGACTATGAATGCATTAATCAACTAAGCAGATTATTATATTATGTGGCATATACTTCGTGAAAATCTTTGTAACAATTATTGTACACTGTACGCACATTTTTAGCATTGTCAGCCTAAATATTGAAAAACAAAATTCGTAAATAATGTATTATCGTTTTGTTCCTGTAAGTCGAATAAATGTTTCACAGCATCGCTTTCTCGATGATTTTCTCAACTGACATGGGTATAGACATATAGTATTAGATTATAAATAAATCATGAAACAATAGAACATTGTATTTTCTCCTTTTGTATAATATTTACAAACATTTTATAAATACTATAGATAATTTAACAATTTACAATTTTAAATTAAATAATTTGCTAAAATCATTTTAGTTACATACTTTGCCACTTTCCTTTCTCGCCTTTCACTTTACCTTCTTTTACTAATTTATCAAGATGACGCTCTATGCTGTAGATTACTGCTTCCCACAAATGTTTTGAAACATTCTAGAAATATTAACTTTTATATTATACATCACATGTTTAGATATGTATCATAAATCAAATAATGATTATTACCATGTTTAAAAGTTTTGCAATATCTGCTTCAGATAATGCATTATCTTTTGCATTTTGCTGCAGGATGTTTAAAATGTCATTCTCTCGTTTTAACCTGTGCTTAATATAATAATTAATTACAGTTTCTGGATCTTCTATTACAGGTCCATGACCTGGATATATCATTTTTGCCTGCATTCCCAACATTTTTCTCAGAGAAGCCAGGTAGGTTTCTAAATCCTCAAAAATGACAGTACCTTCACCAAGAACACAATCTCCACTAAACAGTATTTTTTCATCTTCGAGCATAAAGCAAGCATGATCGGATGCATGTCCTGGAGTATACTCAACACGAAGTTTAGCTCCTTCTACTTCCACTACCTGCTTATCTTTTAAATTTTCCCATTGAACTTCCGTTTCAAGTTTAGTGGAGTTTTTGTCATTCGAAGCTCTTGGTAATTTCCATACTATACTGGTGCATCCTGTGGTATCAATTGCTTTTAACATATCTAAAACATAATTTACTCCCCCTAAATGGTCAGCGTGATAATGTGTAATTAATAAATGTTGAATAGTTGCTTTCTCTTTTTCTAAGACTCCACGCAATACTTTTGTATATTCATTGGAAGATTTTTCTTCACCTGCATCTATTAATATGCGTCTGTAAAAGATAAATATTAATTTGCATTAGATATCATATACCACCAACCTCTTTAACCAATAAATTTGACATTTATTACCTAGTACCTGTACCAACAAGATATGTGTTTGTACCTTGTAATGTCAGAATTCCTTTGTTACATCCTAAAATTCGTATGACTCTCGAAGATAATCTTGACACTAACGGTAAATCAGTTAAAAGTTTCATAGTTTGTCAGTAAAACCAGAGAGGAAATGAAACTAACTCGAATATTGTCAAAAACAAATTAAATCGTGTTTAAGTTATACGTACATTGGTTCGTTTTCTGTACCTTCTAAATGATGACTGTTGCCAGATATAGATAAATTTATATATTATTATCAGCAAAGTCATGACTTGCTAATACACTTACACCTTTAATTTGAAAATACATTGCTATGTCATTCTTATTACTTTGTACAATTAGAGAGGACGAATTTTTTCTTTAGTACAGTAGATAGCGCAAAGTATATAAAATTAATGGGCATGAATTTTATCACTTATTTTATTTTATCGCTTTATAAGTGTCATAGATTCTGTAGTACTTAGAGTATTTAGTTACATGCAATATCTTGCAAAAAATATCAGACGAAGAGCACTGATTAAAACGCAGTATAAATTTTAAATTTCACTCGGAAAACATAACTTTTAATTAGTTCACCACAATGCACAGTATATTATCTTTTTTCTCACCACATCATATAAAAAGTAGAGGAAAATATTTTATTTTAAATCAATATAAGTATGTTCAATTGAAAATTTAGTTAAAAGATAAAATAATAAAAATTAAGACTTCATATCTACTTCTTAGAAATATTTCAATACCTTTACCTTGGACTAGATTCTATATCCAATAAAATATTTATATATTCATATTGCAGTTCAACTATTTTCTGATAACTGTTACCTTCAGAAATATTGCGTCAGAATGAGAATTGGGATCATTAGCATTTGATGATTATCTGTAATGTGCTAGAAATCTCTGTGAAATATATATATTTAATAGGAGTCGAAATAAATTGTTATTGATCGTTTCTAAAAAAATATTTCATTTAAGAAAATATCTGTCCCTATGGAATTTTTATGGAAAGAAATGTTACTCTTAGGAACTTCTCTAAAAGGTGTTCTCATGGAGTGGATATTCCAAAGCGTGTAAGATAAATAAAAGTACCAGACCAATAGATACTAGCTTTATTTAACAATAGAATATCATATTATTCATATATTTATTGAATAAAAGGTATAAAAATCATAACATAAGTGATTAATAGTTTTATAACATGTATTGAGCAGAATGGAAAACTTGTCTAGGATAATACCTAAATAACATTTTTCTATGATTTCAATAAATTGAAATACATAGCAATTCTATAACATAATATAGAGATAATATATTTATTATTTTATTTATTTTATTTAGTCCGTGCCTCTCGGCTTTGGACGAACTTTCAGCTTTCTTTACAGCTCTTTATTGCACTAATCGCATTCTTATCTCTAATCTAACACTAATGCTTATGATCTATTTCAACTTAAGCCTACGAATTATTGCAACTTAAGCCTACACACTATTGCCACTTTGGTCTTTTTGCCTCCTTGTTGTGCTATCTTCCTGTCCTTCCACCCCTTCTTGTATTGCCTTTACCCTTCTTTTCTATAGAGATAATATAATAAACATCAAATATCTATTCTGTAACATCCTCATTTCAACAAACTCAACTAAGTATTAAACTGTGAATTACCTATGTAAATATTAAAAATAAAAGTAAATAATATATTCATTTTCCTTCATTTAATAAGAAAGAAACACTATATTCACTATATTTAATTATTGATTGAATATGATTAATATTATTAGAGCAAAAATGGAAGAATAACGACTTTACGAGAAGATTTTATGTCATATAATATCTTAATTTTGTACGCGGCTTTGATTGGACGGCGAAATGCTACGCTTCAGCCAATCGGGAATTTGCGAGGGAATCTGCTGCGTATAATGTCATTCTAGTGTCGAAAATCGTGGCGTCAGGACGTAGCACCCTATTTGACGTATGTAATTTCAACTGCGTCTTATTTCTACTTTATTTATAGGTTACTATCAGCTTCATTTAACTAATGTATAGTTACGTAATAGTGTCTTATTGTATCGAAAGTTAGTAGTTTTGAACTAGCCTTAGTTGTTTTTTTCTTTTTGTTGGTCACGTATGTAATTGTTAAAGATTCTGGTAATTTATATCGCGATCATATAAATAGGTCTCGATATTCGTTAGGGAAATCCGAAAATTGAGTCGTGAAAAATTAATATGGAAAACAACAAAGTTTTCGTTCTTACGAGATAGAGAGGGGCGAGTAGAGTGTCTCTGCCTTTGTTTGAAATATTCATAGCATAGAATATGAAGTTTTGTGTCTTCTATGTTGATTTTTCGCGACTCAAAATTACGAATGGTTTTTTCTATGCTTTCAGTACGAGTGTCGAAACCTGTCTATATGATTATGGTTTATATTACAAACTTTCCAGACAGAATTCGAGTTTGATTACTGTTTTCTTTAATGCAATTGGTTTTAATTTTATACAATTATTTTAAATCTTTGGTTTTCTTTTTATGCAGATCATTTGTTGATTATACAAATCACTTCCAAGGAATAGGAATTTATGGACGCCATGGTAATTAGTGGTCAATTCGATGATTTTGTATGCAGATTTGGTATGTATTTGATTTTTAGATAATAGTAATTGTAAGATGAAACTAAAAAAGTTAAAGAAACCACTTCTTAATTTGGTAATGTTAAACTACTTTTTTTGTTTTAATTCATATTAAAGAGTAAAATCGTGATTAATTTATCTTTAATAAATTCTTAGTTAACTGTTCAATTTAACGCAGACTCACCAAATTTTATTATATTTAAACATAAAACTGGAATAAAACTTTACATTTCATTACATTTTAATCGCGAATTTTTTGTAGCATATCGTCATTGAATTTTAGTCAACAAATTGTTTTATCTTTTCGCGCTGGAGTTACAATAGCAGATACGTTCAGACGTATCTCAGTTCAAGGCTAGATGACACCAGACGCGGCTTTTACGAAGTGCCATGTTAAAATACTGTCCTCGGACATATTTACTTACGGATTTTTTTATGTTTCTTATTTTATGAAGCGTGATGTGTATTTGAATCTCTATTCTTTGGTAAAAATAATCTTTCCTCTTGTATTTTGTGCAAAATAAAGAAAAAGTCTTAATATTAGTTTCACACTTTACATATGAATATTATATCTTTGCAGGAACTATATCAACAATCGATGGAAGGGGAGAGGGGGTGAATTGAAAGGCGAAGTTGATTTTCATTCTCCGTATATATTATTAAATGTGAACAAACGTGAACAACATTTACAACGTATAATCGGTCGAGTAATAATAGGATCGGTTAGAGCGTTAAGTACACGACAAGTTCAACTCGATTTGATTATCATATCTCTCGTCGCCCACTTTTCTTCCAAGACGTTAAATACGGTTTTCCTGTTAATAATAAAAGGATCGTTAAACATTCTTGGTAATCGTTATTGCGCTAAATACGACACGTTTTATCATTACATCTGCGATATACTATACGTCCAAGTCACGTTAATGCTATGTGCTTTTGATTTTTTTGTTCCTTAGAGATACAATTCCACCATCGCAGCGAATTATTATCGCAAAACACTTATTATTTCGTTGTTTTTTATTTCTTCTCTTACAAAAAATGTCATTCGCCGCGATGGAAAAATCACGTTCCACGAGTTACAATTACGATTTGCGATCTCATTTAAAGAAACAATTCAGAAAATTGCGAGAATCGCGAGGAAACGGCTCGATAACGGATAGGGCAGGATAAGCTAGGATTATTTGAATCAACGAGAAGGTATTATACAAGAACTAATAAAACGAACAATAAAATAATTTACAAAAATAAAGTAATATATATGAGCTATTGAATTACTATGACGATTATAATTAAGTAATATTAACGTTAATTAAACAAACTTTTCTCCTTTTGATGAGTAGGTCTTATTCCTTCTCGAAAACTATGCGCGAGCGTCAATGTATATCATATAATTTCGTTGTTCATCAGGCTACTAGCAACAAATCAAGCAGTCTATATTAAAATGTCGATCGCGGAAAAATTGTTCATAATTGAATTTAATAAGTTATAAGATGAACTGTTTAATTTCATCGAAATATTCTACCGATTCAAATAATCCTACCTTACCATATGTTTCAAAAAGTTCTAACGCATAATCGACTATAACAGTACATTCGAACACAATCGTGGATCTTTTCAAATAAAATACTAAACCCTACAAAAGTACAATTAATTACAATCACTTAATTACATAATTACAGAATCATAATTTACACCTAGAACGCAAGTCGAACGCAAATATGTTCGGGTCCCTTGTTTGTTATGCTTGTCTCGTTCTCGCGAGAAAAAAGTTCATTTAAAAACGTCGAGTAACGTCAAGATAAATCGAACTTCTATTTATAATATTCTCCTTTGATCGCGTTTAGGCCGCCACTTCCGTCGATGAACACTTGTCGAACATCGCGTCCAACACTTGCGTGAATTTTAAATGCCTCTCTTCCGGTGCTACGGTGGCTCCTCGGCTTCCCCACAGGAATTTTATATGAAATTCCGTTCGAAACGCGTCGGATAGTAATTCGTCGCTTCTCGAGCCCTCGAGAACGATTTCCGCGTTTCTACGGAATAATGGGAGATTCTCTGCCATTTTTCGAGCTGATTCCAAGTGAGACCAAACGATGGATAGGCCACAGTCTGGGGCTGAATTCTCCCAGGGCGATAGAATTGCCGCTGCTAGACCTGATGGGGCTACGGTCCCTAAAAAAGGATACGATTCAAATTTTATTACGCATCCGATGTTAAATTTTAGTTTAGATGGTCAATACAATACAAACAATATATTCTGCCTATAATAAAATTCAAACTGATAAAAATTAATTTTTATAAACGAAATTTTTGAGGATTCAGTGTCAAGTTAAGTTCGAATCGAAGATTTACCGCTAAAGCAAGGGAAACTTTATTCAACGCACCAAGAATATCTTCAGGACCTCGTTCGCCGAGTAAAGCGATGGGCAACAGATGTGGGAGCGTAGTATTTGGTGCCTGTGGGTTCGTGCACTCGTTCATAGCACGAAGCGTAGGCCTGAGCTTCGCTTCAAAACTAAAAGCTTCGTCGGTATGTTTCTGTCTCAACAAATGCCACGTGTTCGCCAACCTCTGTATCTGAGGCAAACACAAACCAAGCATCACGCCACAGAATCCATACAAATTCCCCAGAGCTGTCTTCGTATCTATGGCGACTTTGATCCACTTGCTGATCGTAGCTGCTCTTTCGATGGCGGTGGCTCCAGCCAGCACAGTCACCGCCACCACAAGCTTCAGACACTCGGATCTTTCGATCAAATCCATTCTGGCTTGTCGACCATGCGGCAGAGTGGCTAATTCGATACCACTCAGCCCATTTCTATTCCCAGATCCAGGTTGAAGAGCCAATTCAAGGTCGATCTTCGTTAGATGAGATGCCAAGACTCTTGGTGCCGAGTCGTGCAACATTCCAGACACTCCTCTTAAAGCTGTAGGATCTAGAGGTCTATGCTCGCCAGCTGGCAATAACAGAGTCGTAAATCCTTCGATATCCAAAGCTGTCGTGATTTCTAAAGACGGTGCAGCCACAACTAGCTGCTCTTCTGCGGATAATTCATACTCGTTGCCATTATTCCCATTAGTACCATCATTACTGGTGTTATAATGACTTCTAATCACGACTCCTTTGATAGGAGCAGAGGAAGACGGATTACTGGCGCCGCCTGAATTGTTCGTTTCGAACTCACTGTCTCCAGATCCGTTTCCGCTGTCGCTTCCTGACGCTTGGTAGCCTTGATGATGGTGATGGTGATGATGATGATGGTGATGAGCATGATGCTGGTGATTAGGGGCGTATGGCAGCCTTGGTGGCTTCGGCGGAGCGGTACCGTGTGAATTTTGATGATTCAAACTCGATGGTTGAAGAGTTGGCTGTTGCTGTTGTTGGAGAGCCGGGTCGGAAGTCACCCTGGTGATCTTCTGACGACCCAGAGATAAGGAACACGATGGTGGTTGGTTCTGAATAGGTGGAACTCGCGGTAGAGTGCTCGATTGGATCGGTCCATGGGGTGCTGCTTGTTGATTCGATGTTTGACGACTATCGTGTTGATCAGATGGATGATGTTGAGCGGTTAGAGAGTGACTTCGTTGTTGTTTTCGAGGTAGGCGAGGCGGAGATCCAGTCGATAGGGACGAGGAGGAAGGGCTAGAACAGTGTTGGCTGTTCGTTGGTCCTGCTACGCAGGTTAGAGGAACGCATCTTGGTTTTGGGGTGATTATGCGAGCGCCACTCGCTTGACTTATCGGACGGCCGCTGCCCACGTAGAAAGTTATCAGATCGGCTACCGTGTCAAACGCTTCGTCCTCGAACTGGTATTGGGCCCTTTCGTAGACTGTCTCTGGCTGAATTACTACCTGTTAGTATAGAGGCGTTTAGTTTATCGATAGTGATTATTTAGTTTCTTGATACGATTAGTCTATTGATAGTGATGAGAAAAGTACAGTAAAAATTCCATTATCAAAACGTGAAGTTCTCTTATTATATTCACAGATAAAGAACAGAAAAGTGAAAACAGCTAATGTGTAAATATATAAATCTGTAAGTCTATAAACATTTATGGGCTTTCCTTTTCAAAATAAAATTTAGAAATCTTTGGTTTTAAATACAGTAGAAACTTGATTATCAGAATACTGATTAAAGAAACGGCCGATTATATCGGAACACCAATTAATAGGAAATTACAGAACGCTTGTTTGAAGAAGTTTGGAAATTGGACAATTTAAAGGATTTGTTACATTTTTATCCAAAAGTTTTTGCTTCTATTGTTTAAAAGGAAAGATTACATAAAGAATGCGATAGCCTTAAGAAAAACTCACCCTGTTGATGACGAAATGAAGGGGTTGGCCTTTCCATCGGACCGTAAGGACGTAGTTTCCGGGCTGAGAGGCACAATCTCGGACCAGGAAGTCACCGTCGTTCGGTACTTCCGCTTCAGCGCCTTTTCGACCACCTCGAAGAGTACTACCATGATACCAAGCGTGCGATCTTAAATCTCTGGGATCCAGAAGTCGAAGTTCTCGCTCCAGAAGTTTTCGAGTCGACTCCTCGGGTGGATCCTAAATCAGATAAGCGAGAATGTGAATTTTAAATGAGAGGTTCCCGAACATAGTTCAGAATACTATAGCGTTTGGAGCATTAGAAATTCAAGAAGACCCGTGGGATTAGCATTTTTTCAATATTAATGACCTGAAGATTTTATTTTTTTATATAGTTTGACGTTTCTATAAATAATCTTAAGCATTTGCTTCTTACTCTTTTTATCCTTTTTAAACGAGTAATTTCTTTACCATATATTAGTATTTTAATTTGATACAGCGTGGACATACGAGCATTTTTACCATTGTATCAAACGACTTTTCGCATAAGATAAGCTACATATAGCCACAATCAACGAAGAAATGTCTGGACGGTACGAGACCGCAAGATTGGCTTAACAAGAATAGCCTTGAGTACTCGCTCCATAAAGGGATCAACGAAGTTAGCGTTCATGCGTACAACTTATCAACGGTTTGGAGCAAAGTGTCACGCGTGAAAGTTGAATCACCGAGTCAGTAGCGTCAACGAATTAATCATCAAATTTCTTCGATGAGTCTGTCACTTTTCATTATCATACTTCGGTCAAGATCGAGCCCCGTTAGTTTGATCATCTCTAAAAATATTCTAAACAAACCTCTGTTCAACATAAAATATCCACTACGTGATTATTTCGTTCAGTACTACAAACTTACTACTTTTATGTAAACACGACTGGCGTATAAAAATATAAATTAGGCATAAAACTTATCATCAGTATCGGAGAATTATTAAAAATGATTTATTCAAACTTTAAAATTTTCGCAAATTTATATTTCACCGGGGAGTGGTGTCACTGAACGAACCGTCTCGCGTAACAACAACTTTTCCGTCTATTAACGCCAATTATCACAGATTCCGCGCTTTTCCACCGAATTCTTCGAATCTGAAACGTTTCCTATAATAAATGACACACTTACCATTGGTAGATTGGAATAGTCGTTACTGTTGTCAACCCTTTTCGCAGCGGATTCGCACGCGTCGCAGTCCTCCCTTCTGTTCGCCACCTCCTCCTCCGCCTCCTCGACCTTTACCTCCGACGACCTGCGTCGAAAAAGCAACTTTACACCGTGGATCGTTCACATTTCGCCTCGGTGCATCTCTCCAACCCTTTTTCCTTTCAATTTGTTTCTTTTAACCTTCCCTCTCGTCGAAGGTGAAAGAACACACGGTGCGTTCCACGAACGTGATCGCGCGCAAAGAATTTTCTTTTGAAGCCGCGAGAAATCGTAAAGACAGATAGGGTTTGGCCACACGGCTCTCGGGCCGAGCGCGCGCACCCCACTGAACTATGTGCGTGGAAAGCCACGACGGGAGCAGGGCCGTATTTTTGGAGGATCAGAGGGGCGCCCCGTGAGATATTAATAGAACGACGTGGAGACGAATTCGACTCGGCCGTCGTTCTAGCCAAGGGAAATATTTCTCTTCCCTCCCTATAGATGCTGCGATCTCGTTTGACTGGAAGCCCATTAAAATTCATCGTTTTCTTGTTTTCTTCTGCGATCTTTCAAACGTTGTGGATTAACGTACTATTATTGTGCTTTTATTATTCGTTAATTTTCGTTAATTGCGAAAATGAGTAAAGATAGCATTTACATGTCCGAGCAATAAAATTTGATAATTAACTTAACAACCACTTCAAAGAAACTCAGATCTACTTAGATACATCTATCCAGATTTACTGTAAATTAATCTTGACTTCTTCAGATTAGAAAACTGTCAAGAGTTCTAAATAATAGACGGCTATCTCTTAGAAACAGCTGAAGTAAAAATAGTATTCCATTATGGTATACGATGATCGAAGAATTTATTAAGATGATCGATTGACGAAGATGATTCGAAGAAGTCAGGTTTAGTTTAAAACGATTCAACGGTGCATTTTATTGCATTTTTAATATGCTAAGTACGTTACTGCGTACCCATAGTGTCTCATCGCGTTCTCACCCACGCCTGCGTTTTCTCCGTTCTCGAGTGCCTTTCAACATTCGAGTTGACACCGGTCGTTCGATCGATGAACTCGAGCGCCAGATATTCCCCCGATTTTCGAGGGTTTCGTTGATTTCAATTGAGAAATTCAACGTTATCGAGATACCACGTTAGGCCTAGTTGATACACGCGGAAGTTATTGATCTGTTCAGGAAGAGGGTGTTGCATATGGGGGCCTGGCGCGCCTGCGTGAAATAGGGGCGCTCGATAAGTGTAATAAAACGCATCTGTGCATTTGTTTCGTTCGTACTGAGCTTGGAAAGGAAGTGCATCGTTCGGTGAATGATCGATGTAAGGACGCGAGAGTACTGTCTCAGGTCTACGACAGTATCAGGTTCGTTTGATAATAGTCCGTGCGATTGTTAATTAATGAAATTAAGAATAAGAATTGTTAGTAAATTAAAACGATTACGCCAATAATATAAATCAGTTTATGGGGTTATAGATCTGTCTGATTTAAGAGTAGGAGAATATTTCTTGGTAAACAGTAACAAACGATGATTCCACTTGTAACAACAGATGCATATTTTTTTACGTCATTCTACTTACGAATAAAAAAACAAATTTAACCGAGCACCCCAATATGTTCTACGAGATTATTTGGTTGTTATTACATGTGGTGCAACATGTGGACACCGCCTTTTGAATGGATACAAATATTATATCTGTTAGATCTATTTCTATGGACTATTCTACATAGGTATCAAGCTATGGTTTTTTAAACATGTTTTTTTTTTCTAATTAAATTATCGCAATTTATTTTATACGCGTTTGATATCATTTGATGCGTGATTGTATTGTGCGATTGAAAAAATTGCGTACTGTTTGATAGTATCCTTTTTTCTTCTTATTCTTTTCGCGATAAGCACTGAAGCATCTGTATAAACTTATAAACGTAGCATGCGCGAAACATAGCACACATGCGTTTATTTCAAAATCTTGTCATTTTTATCATAAAACATTCTTGTATAAAAATAATATTGATATACTACTTGTCTCAGAAACACATTTCACTCTAAAAAGTTACATGAAAATACCGTATTACGCTATCTATGACACCAAACACCCCTCAGGTAAAGCACATGGAGGAACTGCAGTAATAATAAAAAATGACATCAAGCATCACCTACATAGTCAAACAAATCAAGAACAGCTACAAGCAACCACTGTCACAATACAAACCAATGACAATTATTTTCAGATATCAGCAGTATATGCACCACCGAGACACAAAATGACGCTTAAAAAAAGGGGAGAGTACTTCCAATCCTCAGGCGATAAATATATCACAGCAGGAGACTTTAATGCGAAGCACACGTTATGGGGTTCGAGAATTAACCCACCGAGAGGCAGAACACTAGAAAAATATATTAGAAATAGCAACCTCAACGTGCTATCTACAGGAAGACCAACGTACTGGCCGACAGACCTCAATAAAACACCTGACCTGTTGGATTTTGCAATAACAAAAGGATTAAGTGCAAGTAAATTAAAAATAACAACCAGCCTTGAGCTTAACTCCGACCACACACCAATTACATTAGAATATACGGGCAAACCACTACTTTATAACAAGTCAAAGTCGCTTTACAATAAAACCACCAACTGGAAAATTTTTAAAGAGCTGATCGAAAACAAAATCAATTGCAATATCCCATTGAAAACACCTGAACACATTGAGCAGGCAGTAGCAACTCTGACAGAAATAATACAGGAAGCAGCGTGGGCAACCACCACTTATAAATTAAATAGCAGGCAAACAAAAATTATTCCGTAGGACATCCTAGATAAAATTAGAAAAAAAAAGAAAAGCGAAAGCAAAATGGCAAAAACTGAGAACACGAGAAAACAACTACTCCCTATGGAAAGTCACCAACAAAGTGAAGAAAACAATAAAATCAATCCCAGCAATCAAAAAAATGGACAACTCATGGGCCAGAAGTAGCGAAGAGCAGGCAGAAGAATTTTCGAAGCACTTACAAAATACATTTTCACCGTATGAAATTAATAACCGCATTCCCGAAGGGCAAACACATGAAGAAGTGGAAAATGCCAACAACGCAATTGACAAACACTGCACCATACTCAGCATAACAGCGCAAGAAGTTACAAACTTAATTAAGGCAACAAAGACAAATAAAGCACCAGGATTTGACTTGATCAATGAAAAAATCTTAAAAAACCTTCCCCCAAAGGCAATAAGACTAACAACGATAATATTCAACGCAATTCTAAGAATACAGTATTTTCCTGCATTATGGAAAATAGCAAAGATCGTAATGTTACCCAAACCAAACAAAAACCCACATTTAACTGCATCTTACAGGCCAATATCATTACTACCTGCGTTTTCCAAACTACTAGAAAAAATAATATATAACCGCCTAAAACCAATAATAGAAAAAGAAAAACTAATACCGGACCATCAATTTGGATTCAGGAATAAACACTCTACAATAGAACAAATGCATAGACTCGTCAATGAAATTTTACAGGCATTGGANAACAAAACAATATTGCACGGCACTATTTATTGACATTGAAAAAGCATTTGACAAAGTTAACCATGAAAAACTTCTTCAAACTATCAAAAAGCAATTTCCAGAACAAATCTACAAATTACTCAAATCTTACTTAAACAATAGAACCTTTGTAGTAAAAATAAATGACGCATATTCTGAAATTAAGGATATCAAGGCAGGAATACCGCAAGGAAGCGTCCTAGGACCAATATTATACACACTCTATACAGCAGACATGCCAACAATTGTCAACAGCAAAACTCTAACGTTCGCGGACGATACGGTCTTACTAACTAGACACGCAAATCCAGAAACGGCTGCCGCACTATTACAAAAACACATTACAAAAATAGAAAAATGGCTGCAAAGCAAACAAATAAAAGTGAATACCAGTAAGTGCAATCACATAACATTTACGCTTAGAAAAGGAAAAACACCAGACATCCAACTAAATGGCGCCCACATAGCACAAACAAAGTATGTCAAATATCTAGGAATACATTTAGACACACGCCTTACATGGAAACATCACATAAAATCAGTAACAAACAGAATACGTGAAAAAATGAAGCAGATGTACTGGTTAATCAATAGAAAATCTAAATTAAGCACAATGAATAAACTAAATATGTACAGAAAATTAATCAAATCAATCTGGACATACGGAGTCCCACTATGGGGGATGGCAGCAATCAGTCACATAAATAAAATAGAAACAGAGCAAGCAAAAATCTTAAGGACAATAGTTAACGCTCCATGGTACGTCAGAAATGAAGATATACGAAAAGCTTTAAAGATTCCAACAGTTAAAGAGGAAATCGCCAGATGTGCAAAAAAGTATAAGGAAAAACTTGCAACACACCCAAATCAGCTGGTTGCTGAAACGAATAAATCAATAATAGAAAGAAGATTGAAGAAGAAGCATCCTGCAGACCTCATAATAGAACAATAAACAACCTGGAAGATGGAGTCCCGCTGGCGGTAACCATCCACATGCTATATTTTATCAAAACTTAAAATATAATATTTTACCAAATGTCCTAACGGACGAATTGTAAAATGTAAACAAATAATAAATAAAAAAAAAAAAATTTTATCATAAATACATAACATCAAGGTCAATCGATCACTCGAGGATGATTTTTGTCAGTTCTTTTTTCTTATCTTTCTAAATTCATTATAGAATTTTACTGTTATCAGGTATTAAATTTTAAAATAACAGCTTATCGAGATGAACCGGGAATGTTATACGTAATTTTTTGTCAAAAATTATAGTCAAAATACGAAGATTAAGAATCATATATAAAAGTTTGTCTCGGATAACTTATAGAATTTTATTTCTTTTCTATTGTTTCATACGCGTCAGTACGCGAGTCTAACAGTCTACCGTTTCAAACTTCAACCGATGGCGTGACGAAAACAATTTTCAACTGGAATTATACGTAGACGAGAGGGATACGTTTCGCAGAAGTATGCAGCGTTTCTTATCGTCCCTAGCTGTAATGTCAACGCGACAGAACTTTACCCGTGTTATCAGCGATTCGCGCGAAAGTGCACGCATGCGCATCGTTTTGTGTAACACTGCTCCTGGTTTTACCCATAATCGTCCCCATCATGTTCATAGAAACTTGCACAAGATCTATGAAAGTACTCATTCATTGAAACCACCAGTAATTTTCGTAAGTTAATCGACTAGATGAACTTCTTAGTTTAAGTGAATTATTTTCTGTGAATCTATAGGAATTATTCGGATAAAAATCTTTTCTGTGGTGTCTGAACGTTCTATCGTGGTAATAAACAAAGCAGTATAAAGAATTTAAAAAAGAAAGAAATAAGAAAAGCAAAGTAGGGAAGAAAAAAGGTATTGCAGTAATAAAATGATACATCGTAGAAAAAGAAGTAGCAGCAAAGAGAAGTAACGTAAAGTTATCGTAGAAGAGGTTTTCAGCAATGAAAAAAAAGTCAGTGTAAAGAGCACAAGATGATATCTATGAACTTACGTTCACAATTGAACTAAATTTAACGTGATGAAATAATGATTTATGATGAAATTTTGCAATTTACTCGAGTTTCGGTCAATTCGTTCATCGGCATGCTCTATCATAACTTCGTCGCTTGACCGATTTTACGACTTCTCTGCAACATGGAGGCGCTACCGTACCTTAATTATACCGATCATTAGCATCATCATACTCAATCCCTGCTCAACATAGCGTAAAATGAATCAATTTCCAACGTCACTTTACACTCCGTTAACCACGCTCGATTTAACGCTGCGTTTAACTTATTGAAATTCATATCGGTCAAGCTATGAAGTCATTAACGATCGAAATGCCAGTTCTTATAGTTTTCAACGATGCAATGTTCAGATAAATCTCGACATGAACGGGACAAGGATCGGTCGATGTGCTGTCGCACAGATTTCCGACGGGATTACGAAACAGCTACAAGTATCGTTGGAACGTTTATAGTTTCCCCCATTGTGCTGTCTTTCCGCTATGGGATTCCCGACCGGCCGAGGGAGGACATCACTTTGAAAGGCAAAGATCGAGGAAAACCGGTTCAGGACCTGCCGGCTCTATTATGCTCCCGTACCGGTATCCTCGATGTACCTCTAACAGGCTAATTCATAACTTATAACACGAGAATTTCGACTCGAATCCCTTTGAAAAGTCCTTCGAGGGTCTTTTTAGGGTTCCTCGAACCCATGTTATTTTAACATATGTATATATGTGAAATTTGAAACTTAGAGATTAGTTGCGTTGAAAGTATAAATTTTCAATGTTGGTTATCGTTAACACGTTGAATGCCATGGGGGTCACCGGTGACCGGCGCACCAAGATTATTAGAAATACGTAATTTGAACAAATGTCAATAGTTATAAATTTTTTATTATTACCATCGTTACTGCAATAATGTGGCGAAATTAATGCAATATAAAACATATAAAAATAGCTTTATTTCTACATGAAATATAGATCTATTATGTGCGCCCCCACCAGTGGCTGTTGAACATGGGAACATCCGCTTTTTCCATGTTTTACCATAATGAACAATAAGCCTAAGGAATGTTTCGACTTGAAAGATGTTTGGTGGCATTTAAGAGCCTTGACAGTAAAGTAAAAAATACTAAATCTTGTGACGGTCTTTAGGATTATTGCGGGTCCGAATAAGTATGCCCGTGGGATGGATTATGGTTTATGGTACGACCCCGGACGTAACAACATAGAACAATTATTTAGCAATTTGAAGAAACAATATGAGATAATTAATAATCGTAAAAAATAAGTAAATTGAGCGAAATTGCTCAGCTACATAGGGGTCGCCGGTGACCTCAGTGAATTAAATTCATTAATAATGATTACGCACCGTAACATATCTCTTGTAGGTAAAATTCCAAAGTTATGTATGTCGCATAATAAAAAATTCATCGTGGTGTCATGGCCAAATCTTGTAAAATTGGCGTGGCATTCAACGTGTTAAACATATAAATCAGTATAAGGTTGTGAATTAGAAGGAATTTAAAGATGTATGAGACGTAGATCGATAAACTTGAAGATATTACTCTTCGAAATTATGGATTATTAAAGATTCAGAATTGGATAAGTAATATAAATATATCCATAAAATTCAACTAAATTGAACAATTTACGAAATAACCGGGAATTTTAATCTAAATTAAGCCATACATGAGCTTATGTGTACATAACATTGATTTCAAGTAGTCGTTTTATCGAACAGAGTGGTTCGTTTATGGTTAGTTAACACACCACTCGAGTTACCTTCTGTTCTCCTCGGTCGGATCTTCCGGCGACGGTGGTGTCACAATGAATGATGGCTCCTTATGAATAATTGCTTCCGGCTGTAGGTGGATCGTGTGTCGCTTCTGATGGAGTTCCTTACAAGAGGTTGAAGATGATATGCCGTTTCTCTTTCGACGACGGCCACTGGCGCCTAGGTTTTGTAGGGTGCCCATAGATGGAAACCGGAAGCTCCATGCTATGCCTGAAGATTATCGAAAAGTGTGTTATTGCATCAGTTGTGTTTTCAGAAATAAACAAACTCTTAACTTTCATCGAGAATCATCCGAAAAAATAGGAATCTTCTTTAAAATCTTTTCAAAGTGATTCTAGATGAAATGTTATTAATATATACACATTTTAATTAAATTATCATATATTACATATGAATATCAAGAAGAAAGAACATTATAGAACTGTACATCTTTATAGAAGAACACTATAGCTTCGATATGAAGAACAAGCTATTTCGCCGAATCTTCTCTTGCATCTTAGTAAACCTATTACTATTAGGAAACCAATTTTGTCAAATTATCGAGCAAAGTCATTTGCTATACTTTCCCTTACAAAGCTTAGCGACTCGAAAAAAAGAACAATCAACCTCGACAAAAGTAACATCATTTCCAACTCGCGCTAACATCTATTACACATTTCTTAGTGATTCATATTCCATAACGTTCTCATTTGCTTGCTATACCTAGTCTCATTATAATCTATCATTCCATCAAGAATACAAATTAGCTCGTTCCTTATAGAGAGCAACTCGAATCGCTTTGTTTTTCATCGAGAACCCGTAAAGATCTCTACGCAAAGAAATTTCTAACTCATCGATCATACGACGACAAATTGCCCATACATTTGCCGATACATAGGTAATCTGAAGTTCAAATCCTTCGTCTCTAATACTCACGCATGCCGGTACTTTTCCGCGCGCGATCCTTGTCGCTTACGATCATCGCTATCTGTGCCACTTACTCGTGGACGAATCTTATCAGCTCACGTTTATGTCACTCACTTTTGTCTGTTATTTATTTGTAATCAATAACATTGGCCGTGTGGTCAGTGTGCAAATCACTTGAACGAATGAAAGCGTTTAAAACCACTCGCTCGCGATTCGCTATCGCGAACAGAGATGCCAACGCCCCTCCATCGCGATTACGTCAAATGGTTTCATCGGGTTTCGTATACAAACGATCGGTGCAGTTAATGTCTTTATCGGGGCTTCTCTTTCGCCTCTCAACAAGGCAGGGTATGATCGTGGTCGTCCTATCAAGGAATTTTATCTAGGCATTTCTTTATTAGGTAACTACTATTTTCTTAAATCTTCGTGGAATTGAATTTTTTATTGTAATTGATACAGAAGAAAAAGATATAGAAAAGTATGTACGAATATATATACTTTTGAGCACTTTAACGAGTCCTATTGCGAAAAATACTTTTGGGATGTTTCAATGAGTTTCCTGACTCTGATCTCAGTTTTATTTGTCGAGATAGGAGCTTCTTGCACCTGCTCTCACAATTAGTATTACCATTTCTTCTATCTCTATATGATTGAAATCAAAGTCTCATCTCTCCCTTGCATAGACTACATCCTCCACTGCATATGCACTTTTCACTGTACTACCCACCCCTCCTCTAGTCTCAATCCCACTTCAAACGATCAAACCATTCACTTTACATTTTACATTATGATCAATCCACCTGTCGTTCATTAACCCCAAAAGTCAAAAAATGTCTCGTTCCGTTTCAATCATAAATGAAACGTATGTTAGGACCAGTATCGCTTTCGAAAAATATTGCTCAGTACAACTGGGCTCGTCCTTCTCTGGAATTCTGACCGGATCACTGCATCGTGTTCACGGAGAAGGCGATCGCAGGTGCAGCCACGAAACAACCGCGCTCGTTATCGAAGTCGTGGAACCTTCCTCGATTGTTCGTCATCGATTTAGTGATTCCGATTTGCAAATCGTTTTATACGCGGTACACGCGAGATATTACGTTTTTATTCACTCGTACCCACATCTGACAAGCGGATCATACGTGGATCCTTAGAACAGTTGGTCAGAAACTGAAGTGTTCGGCTCACTTTCGCTTCGATTCGTTTATCTTCGCTCGCCTTCACACGCGCGGATATAAACCTGTTCTCGAGCCTTTCCAGTCGCGGATACGAGACCATGTTCCCCCGTTAAACTTCGCGATTTTTCGCCGGGTATTTCTAGACAGGCAAAGATGCTTCTGCTCGTCTTCGTTTTTTCGTTTTCCGCTACATTGGACGATTTAAAAGAAAAAGAGAAAGAGTGCTGAGTAGCGAATTGTACGGCAGTTGCGTGACTCGGAATGCATTCTTCGCCACGAAAGTGTACCTGTTTCAGAGCATTTCCAAACAACCGTTCCGCTCTATTTTCAGGAACACGGTTCGAGCACCAGCTGCACGTAACAAAGTTTCCTTCGCTCGTGGGAAGGACCAGTAGATTGAGATACATATAGAAGATTTCGCGAGCAGTTTCTTCTTTCGTTATTAAGCTGGTGCATATTCGTTGAAGTAGAATAAAATGTTGTTGAGTAATATTGGTTCGTCAAATTCAAAGGTCACAGAAGCAATATTTTCATACGCATCAACTTGGTATATTTGAAAAATATTTTTACTGCCTACCATCGACTACGGATGTTATCTTCAATTTTGATGAGATGGAAGTTTTGTGTTAAAACGTTTAATCGTGTATACATTAAAAACTACTGCGAAGAGTTTTGAAATGAGGATGAAGAAATATATTTACTAAGCGTTTTGAAATATTTTTATCTCTTCGTCATTTTTTGCTGATTTGCAACACAGATGTTTTCATCGTAAATGTTCCTTCATTTATATATGCATGAGCTGTTGAAGTGACTATCCGACGTTTAATATAAAAATTCCAATGTTTGCATACGAAATAGTAGGATTTCGCATAATAAAATAAATTGACGAATCGTTAAATTTCATAGTAACAGACATGCATCATTCGATCGTGATAAGAGGAGACGTGACTAAAAATTCTTCGGGCTCGAAATGTCAGCGATAGATCAACGCCGACGGGGACAATGGTCCATTCATTGCAAGAATATGCACGTTTATCGTTTCCTTTCAATCGGTAGATCTGCATAATCGACCTTAATGTACTCTTATCCATAATTCACCAAAAAAACCAATCACAAAAGAAGAGGAGAATCTTTCAACGCGTCATTTTTTTTACTCTTATTGACAAGCTATTCGTGTCTTTTTCAGCTATAAAAGAGATCAAACTTCATCCTTTTTTCTCTTCGATCCTTTTCTTTTAACTATATTTCCTAACTTAAGCATCGTAGAGAAAATTACAAAAGTCTTCGTACCCTTTATAAAATTATCTTTATTAAATAAAATTGCACATCTTTCGCAGCGAAGTTAGCGTGTTTTATGCTAATTAACAGCTTCGCTTTAAAGGTATAAATTCTCATAAAATATTGGCATGATCGTATATCTCTCTGAGAAATAACAAGACTGCACAAACACAATCTTTTTCTTCTTACGAATATTCTCATAAAGAAGTGCGTTTTGCTATAAAATAATTATTGTTGCTTCGTGTGTCAATAAATGAACACGAAGATACGACACGTAATATTACACGAGGATACGACTTTGCATGAAAATAGCCTTTTCATGGGATTTTACAGAACGAAGGCATTCGTGGAAGACCATAAAAGCTATTCTAAACATTACATTTACGCTTTCACTATTTTCTCCACTGGCACAAACTCTCTACCCTATTCCACACATTTTCTCTGGCCACCAGTGAAGTTTTGAGTCCTCCTGAAAATTTCACGGTGTGCTTGAGAAAGAAAAATGAAGGGTAGCCATGATGGGAGCTCTCGAGCCACCAAGAGAGCTTAAGACAGTCGAGGAAAAAGGAGAAGAGCGAGGCTGGTCGTGTTCGAAAAACACAGTCGCTGGAATGCAGGTGTGTTTTGCGCCGCCCGCTTATTCGCTCGCTCGCTTGTTCACCGACATCATACCTGGCGACACTGATAAGCCAACCGCTTATCGAGATAACTATGCAACGTTTGGAGAACCATTATCGACCGAAAAAGCCGCGATTAGGTAGCCTTACTGAGCACGAACGAAACGAACAAACCACGGGAATATTTTTGCCGATTTTGTTATGTTTTATTTGGATTTTTGGCAATATGTCGTACATTGGATGAGAGATAATCTTTTTCTGGAGATTTCAGATTTGATTTAATTTGAATAAACTGATTACTTTTTGTTCGGCGTTTGAGTGATATTTACAATAATTTATCGGATGATTATAATTCAATTGATTGAATAAATTTCGATAAACTTGTCACTTTTTATTCTCGTTAGATTTAGACCTGTGAAAATATCGGGAGAGAATATTATAGAAATGAATAATATTAAGTGTTTCACGGAAGTTTAATATACATATATCATATTTAACTTGATCAGCAAATTGACTGAATGACACTGATTCACCTGTTGCTGCAGCTTCATAAATGTTTCATTGGCGACGAGAGTTCGGAATTTGCAAAATCTGCATACCGTCAAATGTACCGTATACAATATGAACAAGAATATTTCTTTTTTCATTCGTGGTACATTTTTACAGCCAGTTACTCGCGAAGTCGTTGAAAGCTTCTCGTTCCATAACTTTCATGAATATTTCGATTTTTCGTCTGTGCATTTAAACGGAAGTCTTTGAATTTAAATACAGACGAATTTTGGAGAACTTTGTTAAAAGAAATTCCGTTATACGCTAGTTATATCAGCTCGGTTGAAAGAACACGCGCGCTTTTCTTTGTCATCGAAAACTGAGTGTTCGACACGGCTGATTCTTTGCGCGTACTGTTAAAAAACAAGTTTTATTCACGTGCGTAAAACGTGCGTGGAGATTCCCCCGTTTCCTTCGTGGCTGCGTAATTATATGCGCGTTTACCTCGCGACGGGAATTACAATCGGACTCAGTTTGTACACAGCTGACAGGGACGAATGAGTCGCCGAGAGTTTCGATCGACGCGTAGAGAAATCGCGAGATTTCAAAATTTCAAATTACATTCCAATCCACAATCTCGATGCAACATAATCCTAAAAATGTAGGAGAAAATTTACGAAAGTATATAATTTAAAATTTAGTGCGTTGGTCGACTCGATCTGATTGGTCGAGTTCTCGAAAAATGTCGAGCAAGTCCACTATTTAACGTCTGATTGCCCCCGTGTGCTCCGTTTACACGTTTCGCGCGCTTAAATGTCCTTAAAGACACGCGTTTATCTCGACGTTTGGTCGGTGCAAGCTGCGTTTATCAGCCGCAGCCCGCGCAAGAAGGAACTACCGTGCGACCTACATCCCACGTTTAGCATACTTCGTACCAGTTTCGATTTTCAAATAAAACTCCAACGTGATTCTCTACACGTGTATTTACTTACAACGCGACAGCCCGCGAAGCGATCGTTGCGTAGGCGGAGCTCCACGATAAACCGCTGATATGCCAGGTGACTTATCGCGATGTCTCGTTTCGTTTGTTTGGCCAACGATTTTTCGTCCCAGCTGTTGCATAACTGAATTAATATTCGAAGCAAAAGCGTTCTGGATTCTCTTGCACGATAATTTATTAATCACAGTTATATTAATGAACTGACAATTGCAAGAAAATTGATCAACGCCGTTAACTTGCAATATTTCACTAATAACGTTTCTTTAGTCACGCAACACGATGCTCATTTCTTCTAGCCAAAATTAGAGGATATTTTTTAATACACATAGTGTTTCATGTAAGTTTCTGTATACGCAAAAAGGGCACTTTTATGTAGACAAAATGACATCAAAATTTGCCGCCAAAGTTAGCATGTTTATGTTAAAAAGATTAAGACTCGTTTTAAGGACAAAAACAGTTCTGGAAAGGTATTAGCATAACCTGTAGTTCAAAATACTAAGATGTACAAATATTTTTGTCTCCCTATTTTGTCTACATATTCGTATAAGAATTATACCTACTTTCTATAATGTAGAAAAGTTATATATATTATTTTTATACATTTTTGCATTAAAAATAGCGTTTTTACAGGGTGTACGAAGACTCTTGTGAGAAATTGAAAAGGAATTAGTTTGTATACACATTCTGAGAATAATACTCTGCGGAGAAAGTTAGTTAATTGCTTATTGTATTCTATAGATTAGAGGATTTTTTAATCATTACCTTAATTAGACTATTATCGAAAGGATAGACTCTTGATTTTTTAATAAAATTAATAAGTTCGACTAAATTACAAGTTAAAAGAAGAATCAAAAACTCAATGGTACAAACGTTGTTAAATATGTACAAACGTAACTTCACGTGGTCGTTTTACGCTTGACCACGAGATCTCTCACCGATATCAGCCTCGACCGTCCATCATTGAGCACGTGCTCCCTGAATCACGGCGACTCATCACTCTCCTTTCACCGATCGAACAAACCACTCCCGCATACGCATAAAACACTATCATCAATCTCCTTCAAATCCTTCAAAAAAATAAAAAAAAAGAGAAAAAAGTACACACTTCAATAACAACTAATACAGTTCCTTAATAACTGAAAAATTTGTTCATTCACCTTCAAAACACGTTGAAAATCCTCTACTGTAACTTGCAAATGGTGCCTTTACCTGCATGAGTTTTGTATTGTACGAACAAGGTCCACATTTTGATTTGAAAAACTCCTCGACGCAGAGAAACGAGGAAAATCGTTTCAGAAATGAAACAAATAGGACAGTAAATTGACTAAATACGAATGACTTTACACATCGTATAGCACAACTAACGTGCACGTGATTCGAAGAAAGAAATTTCAATGCCGAAGAACAGAGCACTGCTTCGAATAAAAAAATTGCTGCAAAAATCAAATCAAAGGAACAGAAGGAAAAAGATTACAAAATGTAGAATATGACACTGACTCTGGCTTCTGCGGGACTTTAGTTTGCTGGCGGTTTTCCCCATTTTCCAGGTGGACGCATGCCATCGGATCTCACGTTGCACCGATTCCTGGTATCGTCGCGTAGAGGAGGCTTCGGCCACGGTTAGGATGCGACCGTCGTTGCGACCGTAGCATAATGCGATACCGAGCTGACTGACTGACCGGCCACGAAACGGAACACGAGGGGACGAAACCTCGATGGTCACAGAAGTTGGCTCCGATCGTCGTCGGTCGACACACAGCCAACGAGCGCCGCCGCTAGGAGAATGTCAGCTCGTGGAGAGAGGGAGCGCAGGCCTAGTCTGAAAGAGGATGGAGTTCCTCGTTCGTCTGAACGAGCAAACGTTTGACAAAACGAGACAGAGTAACAAGAGAACGTAGAGGAAGAGAGGGGAGCAGAGTCGTTTAATGAGATAGGATGAGCACACGAGTCGGTTTTATTCTGACTGATTAATAAGCGCGACTAGACTATCGTAGACAGATTGGGTAATCGATGGAAGGGCTCGGATGGAATGCGAAGCAGTTTATCTTCTTAGGGAGTTCTGTATATTTACGATCAGTTCTTTTAAGAGAATTTTTACCGAATTTGACTGGAGGCATAGGTAACTTAACTTTAGGTATTATGCTGGCGTTATATTATGGCGCGTTACGTATATTTTGTCAAGCTTCCGAATCTTGAAGATTTTGTAATATTTTTATGTTAGAATAGACCCAGTTAGTTGCGATTATATGCCTTATGTCTATATGGGTTTTAGGATGATTTTGTACACGAACAATTTGTTTTTTTGTGTTCAGTTTGAATTACCTTTCTAGTAGCCAGTGTAGCTATTTTACTTTGGTTTGTTTGATGGAGATTTGAAAAGCAAAGATGAGGATTTTTGATGAGTGGAAATGTGGAACAGGCGTTTCGAGAGACTTTGGAGAGGTTCAGTTATGCGGGTTGAATGGTAATTAGATTGGAAACGAAGTGGAGAAGAAAATTAGAGTAGAAACGATCAAGGAAGTGTTAGATGATCGGCAAGTGTAGGAGTTTCCTTTTCTGTTGGCCTATTTTCTGAACAATGTAGTTCACTATAATTAGACAAGGCTTATATTAACCTGTTAACTGAATAGTCTCTTTAAATAGAGACTTCTATAATTATGAAATTAAATATCAATAATGGAGACAAATGAATTTCAGTCAGATCACTTTCGAGTCCTTGCAGGTATATGTATATATGTATAAATATATGATAGAATCTGTTTTGCAATAAAAATGAAATCATACGTAAAAATAGAAAATAGGACCTTGAACTACATATTTTTCCGTGAAATAAGAAGTTATAGCTCTGGAGAACCTAATAAATTGAATACTACGAATCGTTTTAACGCGAAGTAATTAACTATGACTGGAGAGACAAACGAGATTGAATTGAGTGATCAACGAAGATAGCAAAAAGCTGTACAGCGATTCTGTTGAAATATGGGCAACTGCTTTATACAGAAACTAGACCTTTGTAAATAAAACTATAGTTACAAAATCCGAGATATCCGAGTGCATATATCCATTTACGTGTTCAAAAAAATATATGGCAGTTTGTCATACGTGAAAGAATACTCTGCGAGGAAAACAGAGAGGAATGCAATGTTGGAAGAGAGAGAAGGACGGAGAGAGAGAGAGAGAGAAAGAGTGGGAGAGGAACAAGTCTGCAATTGTATACATATGGCACGCCAATGGCACGGTTGGCGATAGAGACGGAGACAAAATTGAGAAGGAAGCAGGACAAAGAGGAACACACAGATTATGCAGCGACACTGCCGGCTGTTTAATAAGCGATATCGATAAAAGTGTAAACAGAGAAAGGAATTCGTTACCGTGAGCGATATACTCTTCTGTACATTTAAAAAATATGTACCACGATGAAATGTACGTTTGTTCTTTTATCGGATTTACGCGAGAAAAATTCACTCTCGTTTCGTAGACGTGAAGAACAAACGACTGTAAACTGAAAACGTAATTGGCACGATTTTCTCGTTTTACGGAATAATTTCGTTTTGAATAGAACGTTTTTTTTTTTAGGAATAAATCGCAATTAAATTTAAAATCACAGGAAATTGTTTTGGAAAGTACAACGTAACTTGATATAAAGAATTATTATTTCCGTTTATAGTTGATGTTAGATTGATTCGTAAGAACAAGTAAAAAGAAATGGTCGTATAGAAGAAGAGAACAAGGTTTTGAAAGAGTAGTTTATGGAAAAAATAGTAGGAAAAACGCGCGCAACCGACAAGTGTTCCGCACACGCGGTTAAACAACCGTGTCGTCATCGGGATCCCGGACTCGTTCCAGCCGACGAACGTTACGGTTATTTACGATCGGGAAAAAACCGGAATGCATCGTGTCCAGCGCAAGTTACAGCAAGGACACGCGCGAAAATTATGAATTAGCTGCGTGAAATCGTTACGACTAGACTGTTAGACTTTGGATTTCCTTCAGGACTTTGGTTCCATCGTTATCGTCAGCGATATCGTACATATTTTCCTGCCATTACATATTACATCATTAATTTGTACAATAAATCTAACGGAAGGAACTTTTTATTATTTGTGACGAATTTCTAGGAAAGGGACTTTGTTAACGATTTTTATGAGACTTGTTTATACGTTTGAACAATACGAAAAATAAGAGAAACGAGCGGTTGAATCCGGATGACCTTTAAAAAAATGAGAAAGCTGACATTCGTGTTTTTCCATGTGTTGTCGAGTAAAACGAATTCATCAGAGGTAGACTAGACCGTGAAAATGTAAAGTATAGGAAATAAATGCAGAGTTTTCTATAGTTTATTTTATTTCTACGAGTTTTAATGCTGGTCGATATTAATATTATTCCAATGAAAAAACATTTATACAAGGAGAAACATAAGAAGCTGTTAGCTCGTAAAAAATACTATACATCATGCAAGTATTAGAGTATGAGATGCAGGCGTAGGTTTTTATACAGTTCACTTTTTCCATAGATTTTCCGAGGAGGTCGAGGTTTCTATCAGAGAATCGATTCGAGCGCGTAACGTAAAGAGCTCTCCGAGAATTATTGCTGGGAGCTTACGTCAGACACAACGGTACAAATTGCTGGAAAGAAGCAAGGTTGCTGCTATAATTGCGCGATCATTCAGCCTTCCCACTGACCGAGCGTTTTCATGCGTGTCTACGAGTTGTAAAACAAGGATATACTTAATAAACTTATTTTTGGTCGTGGGAAATTTGATACAGCTGCTCGAAACGTATGAACTTCGAGACCTTTCAAACTGCATTTCAATTAACAAGTAAGCGACTGCGATCGACGATTGTAATTTATCTTTGAAAATTAATGATCAATGATTGTATTTCTTGGACAGCAAGTAATTTTTCGACTGCTTTTTAATGAACAAATTGCACCGCGTTGTGCTTTAAATCATTGTCTTTACGTAAGATACTGTGACATTAATCACTACATATGATATTTAACTTATGATATTAACTTAAATGATATTTAACTGGTAATTATATTTGAATTATGAGAGCAGATCTATTTAAAAGATATTCTTTTAAATCGAGCTTAGTATATATACACGTCGGGTTATCATTGCGGTTAGGGGCGTATAATGAATCTTCACGTGAATTGGCCATCGTTGTTATGTACTATAGATGATATTGTACTGGTACAAATGTGATTATTACAGAGTTTAACAAGTAATAGCGGCGATTGGATAATTGAGATGTCGATGACAATGAATTTAGGTTCGATAACGAATCCACGGTCAACGAGATGACGAATGCGATTTGATCTACGATTCTGATGTGACTCAACGTACTTGTCCATTGTACAAGTAGAACTTATCGTACTGAATCTCAGTCCAAGTGGAACTGCCCTTGTATACTCCTCTCCGTACCTCTCTGTACCACTCGGGTCAATCTTTGTTTTTAAGAAGAGCTATATAATTACTCCATACCTCTGTTAGGTACACGTCCCCCCGTGACCGTGGCTACGTTCAGCGACCCATTATGTCACTTCGAGCCCAAGCCCATTGTCATAAATCTCGAGCACCCATACTCATAAACAACTATTTCTCAGTTTCATTATTTAAGTGCAGTTATAATAAAAAGTCTGGACTAAAGTATTGAGGACCTTCCCAAACATTACAAAAGATGTCCTTTCATCTCCGACATATATATTTAAATTGATATCTATAAAATGTCGCTTCTACAGCGCCTGTATATAGGCAGCCTATGCCAAACATGTTCTCCATTGCGACAAGTTGTATCTCTACATGTTCGAATAAAAGATCTTTGAGAAAACGTGATTACGTGAAACGTGTGAAACACTCTTTTCTTATAATTAATGCCAAAGATACTCTAATAAACAACGATAGGTGAAAGCCTAGCGTTCAGTGGTTGTGGAGCTCTCTGAAAAAATAGGTCATCGGACAAAATGATGAGACGAAATGGCGAGACAGAATGGAAAACTTTACTACTTTAGGCCACTTTTTATTGGTGCGAACTTACCAGAATACATCGAGTTTTACAGTCAATATTCTCTATGGAACGACGATTCACCAGGCAATCGTTCACTTTACTCTCTATGTAACGTACATACACAGAATAAACGACATGTATACACGCGCGAGCACACACATATACGGGTTAGCGTGTGTGCTTGTTAGGCTACGAAATGGTACAGTTTCATGCTTGTTTAAATTCACCCCTCACAAAGGAACAAAATTATAGTTTCTTCCTCTTTGTGTTGAAACAAAACTCGACACTTGACAAATGCATAGATTGTTTTGAGATATAAAAATTCTGTCCTTCGAACCTGCGACTTATACACTAATTGTAGAATATGTATTTGGATTATACGATAGTAGATTTTGATGCGAGGGAATTGACATTTTACAACAGCTTTGTGTTTAAAAAAACTCTTTACCTGTCTCATCATAATTAGACTGCGGATTTTCATGTAGACTCAAATTTTTATGTACGTAACTAAAGAAATAGTATCTAGATACTAGATAGAGATAGAGATTAGTTTCATTCTCTAGATTTTAGATACTTTACTTTGGATATCTTTTATACTTTTGAGTATTATCTTTACATTTTGTATGTTATATCGTTTCATATATTTTACACATTTAAATTCTCCACAAATGCATACAAATCTACAGTCTAATTATAATATTTTAAATGTTACAGTTTACTAGTTTTTTTTTTTTTTTTTTGAGAAGTCTCAAAATACGGCTGGTTTCCTGTAGAATTTCATCGTCAGATAGTTTCACTCGTTTCGATTAATATCTTTAAAATTTCCAACAGTAATATACATTCCATTTTTGTCTTAAATATATGATAATCATGTCTCGCGGCCGTTTTACAATAGTATTTTGTTAAATGTTGTAATCGTTATCATAATTATACTGTCTCATATCATGAATATATTATATAGTAGAGATTATAATAATCGTTACAAGTTTTGTCATTCAAGGCAATGACATTTTAATGAAAAATTCGCGGCCCAGAAAAATACTATACATACGTATCTCACTTTTCTCTCTTTTTCTTTTTTTTTTTCTTATACGTTTTTCGATTTCTATCCCGTCCCTTTCCACGCACACACATACACAAGCTCCGCAAGGAATCGATTAATTGTAAATGAAATGTGTGCAGAGTATGTCAGGTGTTCAGGTGAAAATGATCCACTGACTATAGTGAAATTATGTAATTTGTGCGACTGGTCGTTCACGTCGAGATACCCTGCTCCTTTTCGTTACGTAATTTTAATATTAAAGGTTAAATTGAAAATTATGGATTCGGTTGTTTGTCAGAAAACGATTAATTTCGTTCAACGTATATAAAAATATTTCTATCATTTTTTGAACCCTTTAACACGATATAAATTTTTAATCTTCTTCAAGCAAGAATTAGATATCTTTGCTTCTTCTTTTGAGAAAAAAAGTTATATCTTTTAATCACTTTTATTGTTATAAAAGGCAGCAATAATTTTACTATACTTGTCAAATAAAATTTAAATTTTCTCCAAACGGAGCAAAGTTTTTTTCGATACGTAAATTACCATTTTAGCGCACGTAGGTAAAAGGATCGCGCGTTATTCGTACAAAAAGATGCTTCTCACCGATAGAAAAGCAAGTTTAACAATGGCGGGAGGGATCGACTGTTCACGCACGTGAAATATTGTTCGTGTTTTCTTCGGCGCGAAGTACAAAAGAACTCTCGTATCTTGAACAACAGTATCTTGAAAAGATAAGTGTATAGGCAGGTACTGTATTATGTTTCAGATTGACTCGATCGACGTACACCATTGGACGATCGTGTCGTTTGAGATTTTTACCTCAATTTTATTTATCTTCTCGCTGCTGAATCGCTCGATGAGTTGCAACGAGTACAACATTTACAATAGAGTCCTCGAAAAAACGATATATAGCTGCGATGCTCGCGTTCATCTCGAAGACCCGAGGCTTTCCTTTACAGCAGTAAAATCGAATTTTCGCGTTGCAGCAAAGAATCGATATCGTTGTATCCCTAGGTAAACTACGTTAGCGCGACAAGTCGGAATTAATCGAATTAAAACAATGGAAAGTAAAAAATGAAAAGTCGAATCGGGTTTAAGTAAACGAACAAAATCTACCGAGTCGTAAGAATATCTTCATACTATATTTTTGCGACATTTTGATTATCGTTTACCCAAGAAAGTCGTAAGCGATATAATCTGCGATAGAGAGGTTTAACGCGTTGAGTGCCGCGATGATTTAAAAAATTTCCATCTATCGTAAATCTATAGACCCTTTTTTCAAAAAGATCTTCAATATAATTACCAGATTGTATAAAGAAGTGTATACTAATTAAGTCCTAATAAAATACAAATTCAACATATGAATTGATATGCTATGCATATTATTTTTAGGCAATGTTATTTCTCAAATAATATCTTATATATTGTAATTATTTGAAGAGAATATCAAGCCTGCACGAAAAGTTTCCTATCGGTCATCGATGACCAACGTGGCACTTAACGTGTTCAAAATATAAAAGAATGAGAATCGTTCGTACGGCGAACAAAGATGCAAACGAGACACCATTGAATACACGTATTCGACGCTCGATCTATAATACTTTCATGTGTTTCGAGTTTCGATTTCCTCGGACGCGTATTGCGGGAAATCAGTGTAAATTACAATCGTTAATTACACATCTAGCTACGCGCGTTTTGCCGCAAGGAAGAATCGACAGGGGCCATTGAATCGACAGCTTTCGATTTCTTTCTCGAGGAATGAGATCGCGGCCGTTGCTCCTTTGGGAATGCTTTCTAATTTTCTAGCGTAAAAGCCAGCTTAACGCCGTTCGTTCCGCGGAGACTGAGAAAGAAAGCGGTACCGGAAGTGGCCGGTACTATTTCACTCAATATTTGCTTTCAGCAGAGTAAGTGGTTTTTCGTGTTGTGTGAAAAATCAATGTTAACTCAATAAACACTTTTCTAGTTGTTCGACGATTTGCTTAAAAGTTATTGGTCGATGGTAGTTGTAATAATAATAGTAAATTATATAGATATTGCTTTCCTAAATTAGTTTTATATGTTTTATTATTTACATGTTCTTTAATGTTCCATTGGAGTAGACTCGTCGAGTCGAGAAGACGATAGAAAAACTTTGAATGGTGTTTGTTCGTCAAAAATGCTATTTTGTGTATATGGATGGCAACACATGAAATGGTTAAATAATAGGCCTGTTTATCGTTGTCGAAGAATGTAAATTGTGTGTATAATAGTAAAAGTAGTTGGTAAAAAGACATGTTTAGCCTATGAAAGACAGAGAAACTTTCGTTTTATCTGAATTTTATAGAATTCCTTATTAGCAGATTGCGGATATTTATGAAACTCATATTTTTATGAGTATTTTAGATGTTTTACATATTTTACATATTTTTGCAAACAATTTCCGTTTTATGCATTTTTGTATCTTTAGATTTTTTTTGATAAACGCATAAAAATCCGCAATCTATGTACTTATTAACAATATACGTAACTTTTTTCGAACTGTAATTGATTCGTCTCATTCCTCGAGCTAGAGAAAATACGCAGCAAGTCGATGTAACAAAGCATAAAAGTGATCATTTACAATAGTATTGAGTTTTCGAGACAATACGCCGATTATTTATATACCGCGTTTATAACATGGCTAACATTTACGCTAATGTTTATTTTTCCTGTAATTTCCCCAGATGAAATCCTCCTATCGATAAAATTTCACACTCCCTTGTAATAGAAGAATTCGAATTGAAATTCACGATCGCAAATTGGTCCAATTTTAATCAGGATAATCAAGTTCAATCCATAGGACCCGGGGAGATTAAGTGTACATCATCTATGAGCAACACGGTTCAGATATCGATATTAACATTATTGAGAATCGAGTAGGTATCATTTCGATCGGACATGGACAATGAATTTTTAAACAATCTCAACAGCGAGGTCGTTTAAACGCTAACTCTACGCCTATTGTACAAATTGGTCGAGCGTTTACCAATCGTCTACCACCGAGTGAAAATGCAACGAGTAATATGTATACAATTGACAAGTTGAAATCTTTCTCTTTGACTTCGATACTTCCTCTAGTAACTTCTTTGTTAAAGCACACTGCAGTTTGCTTGACATTATCGAAAATACTTCTCAATGAAAAGGGTAATTCTCGTGAGATACCACCTCGAAAAATTTCATCAACATCTGTGATGCTCAAAAACGAAAATTCTCTTTTCTCTATAGAATGAACTTCTTCGTGAATTAAATTTGGGACACATACACGCTGCTTGCGATCTTTTTATCTCAACATCTTTCCTTCAAATTCGAATTTTTTATTTTCAACCATATCATTCGATGATCATTGTTTCTTAAAAATCTTCGAAATTGTAGGGCATTGCATAGTGTTCGATATTTTCCACCCATTATTTTAATTGTAATGCCGATTAATTTTCCTGAACCAAGGGCTTCCAAATGAAAATTCACGAAGGAAGATCCACTTACATATATTCTTTCGATTATAAAGTTTTAAATATTGGCTGGCTGTTTATGTTATTAGCAATTTCATCCCAAATCGTCATAGGATGACGGTCAATAACCAACTGATTCGTGGTTCGTCGGTCCATTAGGAAACAGTCAAGCTGATTTGTGCGCAATCACGTGAACTTTTGCTCCTTATGGAAGCACACGATGAAGACCGTGTCGTCGCCATGGAGGTTCGTTTCCGCTGTCTTAGAACAGCACGCAACCGGAACCTTGCATCACTTCGGAAATGAACATCGGCGTGCCGGCGCCTAGTCCACCGTCAGTCTTCTGGTTCTCATTCTTGTCGTACTCGCAGTCGAAATAACAGCTCTGCGAAGGCAATTTATTAGTTTTCATGTTCAATTGTACGTTACTGAAATATATATATATTGCTGCTCATAAGTATATGAACACTTCGTTCAATTCGTATGAACAACTTGAAATGAACTTAATTTGAAAGAATGTTTTTGAAAGTAAATGAAAATATTTTAATAATTCTACCGTGCATGTACTCTCGATTTTACTACGCACATATTGTCTTGAAAAAGTAACAAAGTATCCGTAGAATATTTGAAAATGTGGGTTATTCGATATTCGTGCTGTACAAGGGCAAGTTACCTGACAGTCCAAGCATCTGCAGTGGTCGCTCATCTTGCAAGTGATGCCCCACTGTTTCGCCACTGCTCTGTATAACTCTTTACTCGACTTGTGAAGGATCTTGGGTGCTTTTGTTCTATTATCTTCGCCAGACGCGTCGTTCCCGAGGTTCTTTCCACCCTCGTACTTCTGAACCTCGGCTGCGTGCTCCAACCGCGTCTAAAATTACATCAGAGTATAATAGAAAATTTCAATAAAAACCTGTATCATACCACGAAGCTTAAGCTCTCGCCTAACACCTAAAATAATAAATGAGAAATCTCTCATTTTCCGAAAATTATTTAAAAAAAAAAAGAAGAAAAAAGTTAAATTAAAAAACTTCCAACATTCAACGACGAAATATTCAATGGAATATTCTCAAAAGAAACTTTGATCTTATTGTACGCGTAGAAAAATTGGGAATCAAGTATTTCCATCTTAAAGGTTTTGGTGATCGAATGGAACGGAGCGAGTTAGCTCTTTTATTCGGTTAGGTCAACTCAGATCTTCACCTGTTCGATAACGTGCTCGTAAGAAGGAGGAGGGGAGCTCGGTATGGCTTGTTCGTTCCTCACCATCAGGCTGTTGGAATCGAATATCGCCGAGTTTAAATTGGATTCAGTTTCGGTGGTCAATTGCAGTTGACTCATTGGAAGTTGAACGTTTCGTCCATTTGCGTTATCCTCCTCGTCCTCTTGCGCGTTTTCTTCGTCCTCGTGTTCCGTGTCGCTGCCTTTGTCCGCTTCTTTCTCGTAATGTTTGTCTTTCTCCACTTTGCATTCCAATTCCTTGTCCTTGTCCTTCTCACGGTCCTTTTCGTCGCTGCTGCGCGACTTGGACATTTTTGAAAAGGGAAACTTGAACGGTGCCAGTTTGACTATTTCTTTTTCCTCTAGTCGCCTGCAATGAAAAATCTGCTCGTTAACTGCAAACAGTCGGCTGCTGGGAGAAAAGGGCGATAGGAATTAATCGAAATATCCGAGGAACTATATTAATTCATTGAGAAATGAACAGCGGAATATTGTGGAATTATGTAGATACCTGTGGAACTGTAGATGTCGTTGAGGAAAATCTATCGCAATAGATATTTTTTAAACCTGCTCTCTAATTTGCAGGAAAATAATCTATTATTGCGCTATAAATCTTTAATTTCTTCAAACTTCGTAAAATCGTAGAATCAATGCTGTAGGAGAAACAAAGGAAAATGTTGTATTCGTAATTTCAAGGAATTCGATAACGTAGATTGATTGAAACAAAATTGCAAACGAAATATTGCGTTGTCGGCCTTAATGGATTCAAGCTTTTACGTGTAAGATAGAAAAATTGTCGGTGAACTTTTCCCCTCTGGATAGCAACACAGATTTCAATGCCGAAACGCGTGCGAACTTCTAATCGATATTCCTACATTCACAATCGTGTCGTACGCAAAGAACCATTGACTTTAATATAGCATAGGTGCAGTGTAATTTTTCTTTTCTGCTTTTAAACCGCACTTAAAAAAGCTTCTTGGCAACTATAGCTCCTCACTCTGTTTCCATCATCGCCACTTACCCACACTTCCTTATCTCCACAGCTCGCAGAATCCTCGAGTGATTCTCGTTCATGCTACGCGACACGGATTCATCGAGCACGAGCCAGTAGGCACAGTAGCAGAGAGAAAACCAACTTGAAAAATAGCTGTAGGGAATGACGAAAAAAAAGGAGAGCAACGGAAAAAGCAAAACCGAGAAAGAGAGACAGACAGATAGACAGACAGACAGAGAACCCAGAAGAAAGTAAGAAAAATATAGGAAAAACAAGCGTGCTGAAGAGAGCGGGGGATGAAGGGGCGAGAGGTTGGGGTGTGTCTCGGTGCGAGTGCACCAGCTGCATCTGTCGTTGACCCAGTGGCCGAGTTTCCCGTTTATCGGTCGACCTGGCGCAGTTGCGACTGACTTTAAAGCCGTCGACTCCTTCGGATATTTAAGGCCGTCGCCCACCTAACTATACAGTGTATAAACATCGTCAGACGTGTTCACGATATTATATGGAGTTTAATATATAAACAAATCCACTTATCCATAACAATACAGCATCGAAACATCTCTATGTCATGTCGGTAACATCACGAACGAATGTTTTGTCGATCACACAACGATCATACGTATATTGATCGTGAGCTGCTTGCAATGATGCAACAAAGTAGTTACTACATTTACTGATAAAATATCCTCTAGCTATTTTCTATGTGATGCACGATGAAAGATTAGGGGAGCTGGTTCGTTGATATTCATTATTATATTGTCTTATTTATTTCACTTATATTCCATATAGAATGGCGAGTATTATAAATAGGGAAAGTACGTATATCATATGCGATTGAATTTAATTTCTATCACGTCGAAATGAAATTTTATGGAACACTAGTAAAACGCCAAACATTTGTCTGATAATTTATCTCGAAATTTATTTCGAAATTTACGATATACGTATGCTAATACCATGCCAATGTTACTGTGATATCGTATCGCAATTTAATATTGCTGGCCCGATAACATACTATCAAAAAGGGACGAGCGCAGTTAAGCTTCCGCGGACGAAGCAACGATCCGTGCTACGCGCGGTTCTTGCCGAATTCGACGATTTTCAGCGGGGATTAACGTATCGGGGATAATTCGCTGACTGGTGATCGATATCGGAACGATCCAGCCGCTACGTGACCTATCTCGCAATTCGTCGGGCGTCTTGATTGTTTCCGGTACGAACAAACTCTGGCTTTATTGGTTTGATACCTTCTGGACATATGGAATGTAAAATCGAGGTTGTGTAGATTGCGGAGTATCAGGCTTGGTCGAGTGTGTGGGTTTTGGAAACATTGGGGTGATCAATTAGTCAGGTCTCCCTTACAAAATTGTACGGAACTTTGAGTAGGTGGCAGGGTATTACATCGCTTAAATACATAATCGATGGTATTAAAGTTTGCGAGAGGGACATAGTTGAGTTTGAACGTTTTGAATCTTTAATGTTTAAGAATTCAGATGGTAGAGTTTTCCATCTTTATAATTTAAATAATATTCTTCGTGTTTCAAATACTTAAACGAAGTTGCGATATTCTTCTTGTTAAATACTAGTATAATTTTATCGGACAATTTAAATTACAATCATAAGAATATGAATTCTGTAATAACTACGTAATAATATTATATAGAACGTAATTAAGAACGTACTTAGCTCTTAAAGCTTCTGAGTCGGGAGATCAATATTATATGCGAAAGGTGCGCGGAAAGATCCAATTTCCTGCTTTCCTTTAAACGCACGAAGGATCATTCCGCATAAAGCGCGAACCCTGTTCCTTAACATAGACTATCGCCTTGCTAAATGGGAAATTCTTTCGGTCTATCCTATCGTAGGTGTTCAGTTAGGTGACAGTAGAAACGTTTATACCGGAAGCCGTCAGTCAAACGGCCGCTGCGAGCGTGGCAGCTTTAATTCGACGTGTCGCTCGAAATGCTCGACTGGAACGTTAAAAATGTATCACCTTGGAAGCGAGTCCGTGACAATGCGGTGCCTGTCATGCTTTTAACTCGAATCGACGAAAAAGAGAGCTGAAACGTGGAACGCGCTTAGTTCGCGCGATCGACGGACATGTGCAATTAGATAGAATTACTTGGCGTAGGTGGAACGTTTTGGCTCGGTGCACGAATTGCGTGGGAAGACGAGATTGTTCGTGTACTGATCTACAGACCAGCCCTTGCTAGAAGCAACGAGTATCTATTTCTTCTTCTCGTAAGAATTTCTTTCCGTGCGGTTACGATCTTATGTAGATACCATTAACCAGACATTCATCTGCGTTTACTTGAAATGTTTATTTGGCAATATTCTGGAATATTTAGATTCGTTAGCGTAAAGTGTTTACTAAATGCGGTAATTATTCGATGTGATAAGTAGATGTGGAAACAGTAGAACGATGCTGTATGTAGCGAAACTTGGATCGTAAAATTAGGTTGATTTGTGGATAAATTAAGTAGTGGTATTTCCTATTGGTTATAATCGGAGAAATAGAATGACATTGATTCACAGTCGGGTAAATACTATGGAACAACAAGTAGATTCGACTACTCGTGTTCAGACGAGCGGAAGGTTGTCGGCTGTGGGCAAATGGGTAAGAAGGAAGTCACGCGTCGTCGAGTAAATAGAACGTGATCGTTCGTGTGCAGACATGCAGAGTTGTACATTCTACCAAGAGCGATATTGGTACGTTAATGTTTGTAGCATCAAGTAGAATAGTGCCTGATCAATCTCACGACATAGCAAGAGGATCATCTACGTAAACTGAGTAGAATAGCACAGCCTGAGGGTCAGGCATTTGGAAAGTACTAACAATTTGTATTCCGAGATATCAATAATCCCAAAACGTGGAAGTATTTTCGAAAACAGGGCCGTGTAAGTATTTCTATTCAAGAATTTACGAGTTTTAATCCTTAATAAAATTTCTTGCAACTGTAAGCTCGTTCAGAAATTCAAGAAACAAACAATCGTAACAGCAGCGAGCAATCGTACACGTTAATCCCGCGACAGAATAGTCGGGAAGTTTACAATCCGAGGAAGTTTCATCGCTCTTGAATTAGAGCAAGGACGGCCGCACGAACATCTGAATGTCTTCAGAGAAGCAGGCAGAAGCGAAAAAAGAGAAATAGAAAGAAAAAGAGGGAGAGAGAGAGAGAAAGATAAAAGAGAGGAACTGGCGGCAATTGCACCACGGATATTGTGTCACTCACACTTCGTGTACGATACGACCGCCACGGCTGTATTTTGCTTCCTATTGCTGAACCAAAATTTCAGCTTCCTTGTACTACTGATATCGTTGCCTTTGGCATGGGAGGAGCGAAGGATCTACTCAACAAACGTAGAAGAGGCAGAAAAAAATTACAGTTACGTATTACAGAGCTGAATTACTAGAAATCCTTGTGTTTCTATATTTTCATCCCAAACATGTATAATGTATATACAGACTCACATTCCTAAATATCGATCTTCTCCTTTCTCTGAGATCATTATAGACTAAATTCCCCCGTACAAAATCATCGATTAAGAAATTATCCTCATAGATTCGTTAACGTACGTCGATCTAATTAATTCTATCGTTTCGATGGAACTCCTGCAGCGTCGAACGAACTTTGATAATAAGACACTCGAGGCAATTTGCCTAATACGGGCAATGTTCGCGGTCTGGTGCAAATCCGGACCGCTCGTTTGCTCGTTTTCTCGCGTTGGGAGCTCGCTCTGGAGAAAAGTGCCGAGGGAGCAGCGAGGATTCGCTACGATTTGAAATTACTGCTCGCTTGCCGGAATGTCGGCATTCGCATCGGATACAGGTCGTCGAAATAAGACGACCACTCGACGGGTTCGCGCGAGGCAAACGAACGAAGTAGCTGGTAAAGTAGGTTGCACCGGGGAGGGGTGAAAATCCAGTGGATTCAATGGCCGTACACCCCTCGATAGAAGTGGACGGTCTCATGTCAGTGGCCCCAGCTAGTGCACCGTCATCCTGGGCTCGCACCTTTCGTCCTAGTTTCTCCGTTCTTACCCCCGTTGCTGCCATCCTTTCGTTCCGCTTCATCCCTTCCCCTACGCTCCCTGTCTAACTCTTCCTTCGTCTTTCTCTTTCTCCGCGACTACCCTGATAGATCTTCGCGTCTCACTCTCGTACTCCTTTTCTTCCATCGTCTATGCATTCAGATATCCTCGTTTCACCTCGTCTCCCTTCGATCTGGCCTGTGTCCGACCACGCACGACCGTCTCTACTTGCAGCTGTCTAAAGTTTAGAGTTGCAGAACGGCGAACGAAGCTGAAGCGAGCGATTTTTCGTTCCAGCGTTGAACATATCTTTTCACGGGGATAGGTAGATGGATGCTCGTTGATAGGTGCAAAATGAAAAATGGAAATTTGGATGTGGTCTTGTCTTCAGAGAGGTTGTGGACGCTCTAATGTTCTTCGACGTGGAAATAAATCGCGTTTAATGCTTTCTCTGAAAGTTTTATAATATAGATTTTTTACGAGTTTCCTCGGAAACGTTCGGCCGAAGAATGGCGTCTTCACAGGCTGTTTCATTTTCCAGCTAATTAGCTCGAGAAACCTTAATTAGTAGACTAAACGTTAATAGTTTTTATAGTTCTCGAGCGAACATCTTCAGCCTCGTTAACGTACCCACGCATCTCTCCCCTGAATAATACGCGAGTCATCCTTTTTAAGGAAACAATTCACTTTATATCATGAGAATACCACGAGCTATGTCTTTTCTTTCTCGTTTTATCTTCTTCTTTTCCTCATTCATCTTTGACACTTGTCGTTTTTCTTTCGTTTCTGAGTATTCTCCCCTTCGAGAAGTTTCATAGTCAGACCAAGAAGGCGCATTGTCTCGGAGACAACAAACAGCCTCGGCTTCGTGTCCTTTCGTGCAAGAACTTCGACCGCTATTGTGGTGCCTTTTCGTGGAAGTTTGGAGAACAAGGTGGTCGCGTCTGCGATGATGCTAAACCCCCAGGGTGACGTGGTAATCTCGGTGTCTTCGCGGCAAAAGTTTACCCTGTCCAAACATCAACCAGAGATCTCCGTTGAACACGATGGAGGGAGACAATTTCACAGACGATTCCGTTGGAGGTTCCAACGATCGTTCATTTCATTCGCGAACTGTTACCCCTGTGATTATTGTTAAATCTCCCCGTTTTCTTTCGCTCTTAACATCTTACGGCGACAAAAATCGTAAAATAATTGGAAACGTTTTACCTGAGGTTTATCGTCCATTTTCTATTTCCATATCTAAGAAGACCGATTGTTTATTCTTTTCGCGCGGGATTTTATAAATGTGAAACTTTGAATAAAAGGACGAAATAAAGCCTAATTCCAACGGGTCGTTGCGAAATGCAAAATAATTCGAACAAACGAAAATCAACGAATTATCCGGGAAAAAGCGACTAACAAGCACGTTAAAATCACAACAAAGCCGCAGGTGGGTTGGCGGTTTTCATTTTCCGTTTAATTATTCATATCTACCATTATTTGTTTGGAAGAATGATATCGTACCGTTGTTATTAACTCGTCATAATTTACGCGCAGAATATATACAATTCGTGTTACGTCAGTTTCGAATTTCGATTTCTTTTAATATATAATTTTAATATATAATTTTACCGACATAGTAATTTATCCTTTTTTTCAACATACAAATATGATCAGCAAATTGACCGTAACAAAATTAACGATCAATTCTCATTGTTTCAGTGTGACGTGTTTGCGAAATTACACGTTGCTTGATGTGTGCCATCATATTTTTCCCTGTTCACAGGATATTTTACTCAGCTGTATTAAATATTATAACAGAGATAGCTGAAATTTTTAAGCAATCCATTTCAAGCTCTTTTTCTTTTTTTCGCGAAATAGGGCCGCGTTGCATCCGATGCGCCAACTCGTATTCAGACGGTGAACAATGAGACTCGTCGAGTTTACATCGTATTCGTTCGAGGGAGTAGAATTTTTAAAGCGATTTCCATCCCGTTTCGTCCCATCCCGGAACATTTTCTGGAACATTGACGGAGCATTGTTTTTCCCCGTTTTAAATATACACACCGGTCGTTTGTTTCGTATCAATATTGGTTGCATGCATTTTTTTACTTTTTATTTGGTTTTCAAATTTCGTACGCGATTTAGAAATCCTTTGTTCGATGAAGTTCGTTAAATAGTATGACCGGTTTCGTACGAAAATACGTGTATCGCGATATGCATATGATAGGTACTGAATATACATGTACACCAATGGAAGCCTTAACATCACGATTCTCGTGAGATGGAACGTGATACTCATTTCGCCTATCTTGGCAACGATATTTTTCCTACTAAGGCAGCGGACGAAACATTAAAACGAATTGCGACATTCATACGGTACGCAGCTCGTGATACACGTATGTATCGCGATACGTGTATCTTCGTGTGAAAGCGATCTGTGGGAGTGAATAAATGATATCCCTGGCAGAGGATGTACACAGGTACAAGAGAGTATTCGAACACGTACTATTTTTATTTATTTTTCAATTACTGCTCCTTTCTTATTTAACGTCTTCTTTTAACGTATCATTACGAGCTTGGAAGAATGTAATCGTTCGAAGTAAAGGTGTTCTACCCTCTACCGATGGTGGCCAATGCGCAAACGCTGCAGGCTGGGCACAAAAACGACTCGTAATAGATGAGAAATTGCTGAGAAATGGCCATGATTTTCGCGCGAGAAATACGAAGCCGAAGATATAGGAAGTCGTAATAAATACGAGCGACGGTGAACGAGCGATAAAGGCGATCGAGTGTTTCGAAGAAACCGTAAAGCAGACTTTTATGTACGGCAATAGGTATCAAATCTTCACCTAGGGCATATCTGTCTGTCTGAAGAAAACGAGCGCTGTCATTTTTATCGTTTTTTAGGATATTATCAACTAACGACAAAGAATGTGAAAGAAATTCTCTTCTCGCTAGGAATAATTTTCTTTCATTAAATTTATGCCTGTTACATTCAACGTTTCTAATGTTCCTTTTTTATCGTTCACGATACGTTAATTGAACGCCCCTTTGACTCGTTTTATGGTATTCTTTTATCCTAAAATAAATTGCGCTATCATTGGAAAAGCAATCTCTAAGCAGCGGAACAGAGTGTTCCGGGAACAAATTACTCGAGAAGCGATTTAGGTCATGCGGTCTTGTTTCACGTGTGAGGCGTAGCCTAACGTTGCCAGGGAAAATTTGTGCTTGCTTGCTATCGGTATTACGTCCCAACCAAGATACCTTTATCGTTGATATTCGATATTTCGATGAGGGTGAAAATGGGACGGAGAAGCCCAGACAGCCGAATTTCACAGCCAGTGAAGACTCTGGGACGTAAGATCGGTCCTTTTCGAAGGAACAGCTTTCGAAAGCCTTCGACATCAATCTCACTCTCTCTTTTTATTCGGCTCGAATTCGCGTCGTTGAGTAATCCTAAACCACCAAACAAACTTCTAACTGGCATCGAATGTTAGCCACTCCCTTTTTTGCTGGCGTGTTCAGCTTACTCAGTTATATTACTAATATTGGTATTTTTCCTAAGAGCGGTCTAGCAAACCTTAATAATAAATTTATGAGATCTTGACCTGTAATCGATACTTCTTAAGCTTTTAAAGATTACTAAAATCCTTCTCCTTTTCTTATCTTTTCATTTCTCGATTAAATAAAAGAGTTTAATAATACTTAAATTTATCATTAAACTTCGTTAGTTATTTAGCTAGCCAATTTTCCAACAGCGTTATAATATTAGTTAAATAATCAGTTGAATCGTCGAAATGATATGCGTCCAGGTGTCAAAAGATTATAGTTGTAACTTCGAGTAGGCGTTTATTGAGCCGTGTGCAATTTTATGCACCTGTTGATATATGCAAGAGGCGGTGAATTAAAGCGATCCGTTCCTTGTCAAAGAGCGTTTCGCTTTTCGAACGAGCATCGAACGATCTCATGAAATGTCAAACACGAGCACGTGAAACGAATATCTTGGAGTCTTGTCTGGTGCAACGTTGACTCGACTACTTACGCGAATAGACAGCGTTTGTCGTCGTCGAATTTTCTTTCGAATTCTCATTTCGAAACGACCGGTACGCGTTTTACGTTCATATCGTAAATAAATTGCTTGAAAAGTGTTCGTGATGTACGTTCGTGATGTACGTTCGTCATGTACGTTCGTCATGTACGTTCGTCATGTATGTAGTGAGTAAGGATCATCGACAGAGGCAAGGTTGTTGTCGATCGATGGCATCGACGATGCCGCGTCGCGTCGGTGAAAATTTCTGGCTGATAAAATTCAACGCGGCACGAGCAGGTACAATTACTATTTAATTCGCGAAAATAACCTTTGTCCCATGGCGGAGCAACGAAACGGATCATTAGGAGGAATTTGGTTAACGCTGCTAATTGAACGAACAGTACCATCTAATTAACAACAAGATTAATACTATGTCAATGCATCATCGATACAGGTGCGATTTTATATAATGGGGTTAAAAATATTTGCAATACAAATCGCGTGTGTAATTGCACGGGGACTGGATGGTTTGTTGAATGACGATTGTTAAATGTAATAAAGAATCGTCTGTGTTGACAATAGCAGGGAACAACCCTTGCTTAGCTTTTATATAAAATGCGAAATAAAGTATAAAAAAAGGTATCGTTCGAATAATTACAGCATCTGTGTGTTATTTTATGGAGGCTGTGAAAAATATATCGTTGGAAAGAAAGACAGGGATTTAGAACGAAAGGTTCTTACAAGTTTCGATGGAGGATCGCGACGTTAACAAAACGCGATGAAAAAATACGAAGACGCAGAAACGTCATGAAGGACGCAGAAATTATAACCAAACCATTCTTCTGTCTTCTTGAGTCAGCGAGAAAAGAAAAGTGAACAGCGTAGAAATGGCATTTACTGGAATCCGGAGGGGGCGGACGGGTGAACAGGGCGTTGTTCGACTGAAACGAGGGTCTCGGTGACAGACAGAAACATTCACACGTGTCGTGCAGACAGAAGGCCTGGTATTAACGATGATGGATCGTTAAATTGTTATCGAACGTACATTTTCCTTTGCTCATCGACCGTGGATGGAAAAATGAGGGAAATTGTTAATTGCCAATAAACTTAATCTCTCTGCTGGTTTGGCGGCATCGGTTACGGGAGAGTTGGTTTAAAGAGTGGGGTTAAAGGATCAACGTTTGCAGTGATACGAGAGAAAATTTATAGGGGCGGCTTTTGGTTTCAATACGCGGGGAAAAGTTAGTTTAAGTTATAAATATGGAATGGATTAAAAGTCCGGATAAAACGATATGAACGCGTATAAATAGTATGCGAACATGTGGTGTTTGCTTTGCTTCTCTTTCCTTCTTGCTATTCATTCATGAGACGCAGTCGTACAACTCGAAGTATGCATCCGGAAACAAATAACAGAAAGAAAGGAAGAAGAGAGAAAAGGAAAAATAAAGGAAGGATGAACTATCTTTCATTCAAATTATTTTTCAATAATTTCGATTTTACTATACTTTATCATTTTAAATATAAATTACAACTTCCTGGAGAGATTTCATCCAACACAAACATCACCAAAGTGCAACAATAAAAGGATTCGATGAAATCAATGTCTTCTTTTATAGAATTCTCTACTATATTAAATATCAAGAAATGTCAAAAGACGAGCGCTCGATCGATCGACAATTCTAGACGATCGAGTCTATCGTTAACCATTGGCTCTATTGATCGCCAATGTCAACGCACACCATTGCACGGGGTGGCGAGATACACGCGAGAGGGGTGCGTTTCCTTTGCCGGACAAAGCACGCAGTTCGAGTCGATACTGTTTGCGTTGTTTTGGAAAAATTAACCGAAAGACCGATAAGAAAATAATTACGAACAATGCGTCGTTACTTACAAGCTTGGACTGTCCTCAGGCGTAACGATGAAATTCACTGGTTTCTTGAAACTGGTCAACTTCGTGGAGACTTGCACGGGGTGTCGGTGTTAGACGGCCATGTTGTTGGAAATTCACCGCCCTCTAGCCGATGCTCGACGAAGTCACAATCCCTTCCCTCGTGGAGGAAACTCACCCCCTCAATTCCATCCTTTTTTGTGCCTTTTGCGTTCCGTTCTCGCGCGCTTAAGAGTACGACCAAGTTCACTAGCAAGTTGCCTTTTTGTTTAGAATAAAAAGTGCTAAGATGGCACGTGGATCTTCTGTCTTGCTAATTTAAATGATTTGTGCTGGTAATTTAAAGTAGACGGGAAATATATTAGAGGGCTGTGTTCAAGGTTTCATTTTCACGCGCAGCTAGCATATTAAATTTAATTATACTGTGCTCTATAATTCTATAACTAGGTTGCCTCTCTATTTCCTTCTTAATTCTTCCGTAAAAAATTGTATTTGTAACATTCTCGATTCAATTTACTGCCGATCGTTGATGATCGTTCTTATCGGTTGGAGATTGAGACTCTCTGTTGTTTCTTTCTTTTACTACGATCTCAAATTTCATATATCATACAACTATCGTTACAGGGCTGACAATATATTGATTTACGTTACTTGCAAACGATTGAAGTTATTTTTATAAGATTGGTTTCTATTGGAACTATTATTTTCTTCAATGTGTCTTTAGACGATAGTGTTATATCGTGTCTCGCTGTTAAAGAAGCGTAGATAATACTTGGTAACGTGCATTATACAAGGGAATTAGATCACTAAAGACTTTTCCGAGTTGGCTGACTTAAGCTAAAACTTAAATGTGAATTTGCATCGCGTGTTTGACTCGCGACCGCGGCTCGCGCTGAAATTTTCGGAATATTCAGAAACGTTTGAATTATGCATTTTGAAAGGGAACGCGTCTACTTTCTTGTCTCTTTTCTGTTCTCCTACCTTCATTTTTTTCCCATTCAGAATATTCCTTTGGCTGCGAGTGAAAATCTTAAGACGAGGCGCCGCGAATCGATGAATGCTCGCTTTTTAATTAGGAAGACCGCACGTTTTAATTAAAAAAATCTCCCCGTTGCTTATTCAGAGAGTGAATTAATAGCCGGACACGAGCCTGTTTCGTGCCACGACGTCTTTCAATATTCATGAATGACCTCGAGCGCGATACAACTTTCGCCAACCTTTTACTTCGATGCGAGCAATCTTAAATTCGATCGATGGTAACTTTATTGGAAAATTTCACTGCCTTCCACGAGATTGTATAAAATAATCTTATGAAAAGCCGAAGTACCGAATGCCCTTCTAATTTCGTTGTTACGTAGTTTATTCGAATCAATTTGAAATTTTATTATAAACCACGTAGCGAAATAAACAAACTTGCAAGAGTGAAATAAAATTCGTTTAGTCACTTTCTTCTGCGTATCTTTTGAATGGTAAATTAACACAGCATTCTTAGAATAAAATATGTACACCGCTGCTCATAAATATTAGAACAGCTGGCGACCTTATACGAAATTGTGAAAATTCTGAAAGGCCTATTCAATTCTACCTGAAAGGAGAAGTGAACGAACCGATTTTCACGTGTCTGACAAACAATCAGTCAACGTCACATAATAAAGACAAACTCCGCAGTCCCTGAGCTCGGAATTGCAACACACCAGAAGTTCTCACGCGAAAATAAAGATCGTGACTCGATTTCGCTTATAATTGCGTCGTCGGTCGGATCGCGTCGTCTACGACCACAGACAGCGAAAGCTTGTCAACTCCTTTTCAACCTATACACGCACACGCATGAACACGCGAAAGACTGTGCGTCTGGTGGAAGACACTTGGACGTGTGTGCTCGAACGACGAGTACTTCCTCCCTTTGCAAGATTTTTTCTGCCGTCGTGGCGAATTTCGTTTCGCGGCCTACACACGGAAAGAGAGAAGGGAAAGAGATGATATACGGTGAAGTGGTCGGAAGGTCCCGAGTGCTCTTCAGGCCTGTTATAATTAATACGATCTCATCGATCTCGGACTCGCAAGCTTTATCGTGTCGCGCTGCAGCCACTTTCTTTCGTCGTTTCGCGAGGTCCGCGAATTTACCTCGATGCAACCCCCTCTTCGTTGCCTAGCCTGCCGCGAAAAGGTCAATGGGCCGATGTTCGAGAGGCTGGGAATATAGGGCAACGCGGAAAGGGGTGAGGCGCGGACATGGAACAATCCCGTGTGTACCCAATTCATACATTAATTCCGAGGGTAATCGAGCAGGTGGCTCGCGAAACGCGGCGAGTGGAGTTTCGAGAGCGATCGAAACTGTGTTCGGTTCTTCCTTTTGTTTTTTGTTTCTTCTCTCTGTCTACTTGTTTCGTGTTAATGCGAGTTCGTTGGAGTTGGAGGATGTTGATAGATGGAGATAATGATAGATCGATGTTCGAGGATATTGGTTAATGGATCAGATAATGGTTAATGGATTGCGGATTTTTATGGACTTATGGGAAATTTGACGGCGTAAAAGTAAAAGAATGCACGCACCATGCGAAATGTACAGGGTCGAGTTTCGACAGCTACGTTCGGCTCTTCCCCGCTACTTTTTGTTTCCTTTTTCCGACTACTTGTCTCGTGTTAACGCGCGAGCTTGTTGAAGCTTGAGTGAGTTGATAAATGGAGATACAGTAAAACTTCGTTTATCCGTACTTTATTTAAAGGAACGAAATTCTCGTTAGTGCACGATTAAATGAGCCTTTGGCTATTGATTTCACTTATCTGAACGTAAACTCCGATTATATGGACGGAAAGTTTCCCGAGTCATATATTCCAGGAAGCCATCGATTATCGGCTTTTGATTAATGTTGCACGGTGAATTGTACTTGGTTGATACAAACAAACTCATTACATATTTATTGAAAAATACAATTGAAATCACGCATCGCACGTTATACCTTACATGACAATAACAAAGTATATTTCAGCAAGTACTAAAAAATGGTAAAGAATGCGTAAAATCTGTTTTGTTTGTTCGACAAACGGAAGGGTGATCGGTGCGAGGCAATTTTGAAAAATTCTAGGATGTTTCGTGATTAACGGTTGCTTGTTTTCGACAGGTCGGGAATTTTCCTGAATTTATCGGGGGCGTGAAGAAGTTTAGATCGGACTTTTGACAGGGCATCGTATATTAGCGGTGGATTTTTAACGGAGGCCGGTAATATCGGCAGAAAACGGAAATTTATAACATGACGAGAGCTGGATTGTCGGCGGAGAATTGCATTTCGCTGAATTATCACGATTGTGCTAAATTATCGACGTTAGTTCGCGCGTCTCTCTTTCTCTCTCTCTCTCAGTAGCAGCTTATTCATTTCTAAACACGTTGTCTACCGCGTGCATGAGTTCTAGGGCCGATGAATCATTCGAATAATCGTTGTCTACGTGAAAATATTTTTTCCGCCATGCAATGCTGTCATAATGGACAGGTGCTGCATCGACCACGCGATTGTTTAATCTTCGCGTTTGTCGATTGCCTTTTGTATTCGTCGACGACATGATTGGCAATAACATTAGCTCTCGCCAAAAGATCGAAACTGTAACGCGCTGTAACGTACGCTCTCTTTAGCGACAGGCTACAATTTTTTCTCCCTCCCTAAAAAAAGTAAAAAATGGATACTCGATACTCGTTACAATTTGTCAGTCATATAACTTCGAAAATCACCACTCGCTCATCGATTTCGTCAGAGATTTATGGTTTCTATATAAATTCCTCTCAGCCATGAATTTTCGTGCTCGTAAATTCGCCCTATCAAGTCTAATAAAATCACCGTCTTGCGTCTACCCTTCAACGAACTATGCGACGCTAAACGCAGCGAACAACGCCTGTACCCTTTCCTTTAATAACGAGCTACGACCATTTGTCAGAGCTCTTAACCGTGTCAGCCATTGCTAGGCTTCAAAAATTCCCATTCGCGGGTCAAGAACGCACGCGACGAGAACAAGTTTTGGAGGAGTAGGTTCGTATGGCGAAGCTCCCTAATCGAAGGAAGATTCACGGGGTCGCGAGCTACCTGTTCGAGGGGCGAGCATTCATCGCGAACAAAGGCACTTGAGCACCCTTCGCGTTCTTCTCTCGCTTCTTCCGGGCCTCTAGCCCCGTGTAGAGGGTTGAAAGTATCATCTTGAAAGCCGATCGCGCTACTCGGAAGTCGACCAGAGCTCGTTCAGACTCCGCTTCTCTCATTAAAAATTCACACGGGCGGAGTGTTCGCGGGGCTTTAATCAATCGGCCGCTTAAGCGTTGCGATCTCTTTCTTCTTAGTCTCAAAGAAGCCGGAGTCTGTCATTCTTAAGCTTCTCTGCAGCTTTTATCGCGGTGGAATCGGTTTTTGGGATTTTCGACTGGGATGAAACTGCGGCGATACTTCCATCGGATACTGCGCTTATTCGGATACGATGGTAATTTTAGCACGCTTCTCTTGCGGTATTCTAACTGTTGCACCGTGTCTAAAGTTTGACGTTAAGGATTCTAATTTAAAGTTTGTATTAGGTTGTAACAGTTTAAAAGTTTAGTTCAGTCATATCGTTAATTAATCTTACGACATCAGAATAATCGTTTTATTTGACTTTGGAACTAGATTTACATTTTTGCACACTTTTTGTATCATGCGATTGGTATCACGTGCTCAGTACGAGTCGATTCTAACATTTTAATACAACCAAGTGAACGAAAAATATATGTAGAGAGTAATGTAACGAATTAAAGGCGCAAGCTGCGTGCTTTTTGATTAGACGAAAAATATCATGCCTCGTGATTGATATCACGATGTTTGGCAGTTCAAAATCTGCCTTCTTTATTAGAGGCTAGCGAAACTTTTACGAGTATCTGATTTTCTACCAATCAGGATATTCCTCTTTAATTTACCTAATGAAATTAGGCAATTGAAGGGCCTCGTTCAACCTCGATTATTTATTACATTTTCGTACAGCCTCTTTCGTATGTTATTTTAGTAGCTCGGACTGACGAACGTGTAATGTATACATAAAGTACTCGTTAAATATTACGCGTAGCAACTTTTATCCAGATTCTATCTTTGAAACTTGACGTTAGTGGAACGACGGGGCTTATCTATGTTTAACTCAATTAGTATCAGAATATTGGCTGGTTCGTTAAGATGAAAGTTCAGAATGAATTAGATGATCCGAGATTCGTTGTCGTGTCAGTTTATTCGCGTGAATTGCGAAAACCGCAAGTTTCAGCTAATTTTTTCTATACGTGTAAAGAATAGGTTCTTCCTGTCTTATTACACGTAGTATCTATCTGTAGAACGTATGTACAGAAAAAATCATCACTCAGTTGGAATACAAATGTTCTCTGTCAGGACTGAAATGTGTTTCTAATGCCGCGATTCGAATGCGACTGAGTTCTAACGCTGGAAGCTTCGTATAAATGTCATACCGCAGTTGCATAAAATTACTCTTAGCTTATCCTATGAAACGGAAATAACGAAATTCGTTTTTGCAATTTTTATCGTTAATTTGAAATGACAAATATAAGCTGGAAAAATTAGAAGTCGCGCGTTGTTTATAAAAGCTGCGTTAAAAAACTAGGCTGCAACGTAGTAGCATATGGATTCATAACTGGCACAGGTGTTTCCGTAATTACGATCGTGTTCGCAGAATACATCGTGACATGTCGGCGAACTTCATAAGCCGACGTTGCAAGCTTCGTTGCGATAGAATCGCAGTGTGTGCCATAGTTGGTAAATCGATGTACACACGCAGCTCGCGTCTCTGTTTATTCTTCGCTCATCCGTCTCTTTTCTCTTCTCTAATCCACCGATCGTGCCATTTTTTTCACCATTTTCTTTTTGCTTCCCTTACATTTTGCTATCCACTGTGCTACCTTCCTTTCTGCGTTCCCTGTACTCTGTCATTTTGCGTCCCTTGCAACCACTTGAAGAAACATCCCCCTTCAGTGTCCATTCCTTTACATTATTTTCCTCCTTCTCAACTTTTATCGCAACATTTTTCCTTATTCCGCTTCAAATTTACCCTTTTTAGTCCTGTGACCTGTCTTCGCCGCTTTATCTACCTTTCTCCACCGAGTCGTATCCGCAACACAATATCCCGTCCTTCCAGTTGCTCGTTTCACTTTCCTTCGTCTTCTCCCTCACATTCTTTTCCACATTCTTCCATTTCATTCATTTCTTCGCCTACACGCATACACACGTATATCAATCCTGCGCAACACCTTGTACCACCTTATACCATCTTCCTCCAGCGGGACTTCTTTGCTTTATCGCACAATCCACTATTCTTAACCCCTCTACCCGTCGATCGCGGTTTCATTCTCACCCTTCCACCCTCTCCCGTCTATCCAACGTTTCCCACATTCCCTTCTCCCTTCTTCTAACCCTTCCTCGCTGTACATCCTCAACCCCTGTACGCCGCCACCCCCACCAAATGAACGAGAGCGCCGGCCCGAAAGCCTCGGTTGAGTCAAGCTCCGGCACGGTTCAGGCGAGTTCAGTCGCGCCATTCGGCCGTGGTGTTCACGTGCCATCGCAAGCTTGCAATACGTCTGTCGTTTCGTCGACCATAAGAACGGAAAAACATACCAAAAGAGGGAAGGGAAACGGAGAACGAGAAAGAGAGGGAGTGAGGCAAGTGGATCGCACGCGTTCGATGTTCCCGCTCGGAGAGGCCTGCCACGATCGCAAGGTAGATCCTTAGATCGTAAGCTCGTTAGATGGTTTGTTTTGACGGCCGGTCCCGCGTGCTCGTGCTAGTGCGATGTGTCTGATCCGTTTTTATAAAGACTTCTTTTTATTTTATGATCATGTTCGGCTCTTGTTTGACATGCGACCTGTTCTTGGTGCTTTTCTAATAGAAATTCGATTATCGAGCAATTGGATTGATTTTAATTAGTCTGCTTTTTTAATTTGTGTTACCAGTGAGTCGACGAGGGACCCGTTTGCTAGGGACCAATTTAATTAGATTCATACGGGCTCTATGAAAGAGCGTAGATTGCGATCTGTCGTAGTTTTGGAGGGAAATTGATTTCCGACCCGCGCGAATGAATCGCGTTTCGAATCACCGACGACCGTTCTTTCCTCTCTCTCTACCTCCTTTCGTGGAATCAATTAAAAATCATTTATACGAGGCGGCCGGCACGGTTGCTAATTGACCCGTGAATTTTGTTGATTCCACGTCGATTTGAATCGACGTTTTGCCAGCTGATGTCGCGATCCATGACGAATTTTTCTATTGGGAACAAATCGATCGAAAAGCCGTTTGCCGATATCTGGAACGATATTAGATTTGCAAAATTCCCATTGAAGGTTGTCAGTCCGATAATTCGCCGGAAATGAAAGGAGAGCTTCTACTTGATTTTCCGTATTTTCAAATATTTCATTTATTTTATTTGAAACGTTTGAGGTATTTTAATTAACTTTTAGAGTATAATTAGCATAGATCGCTCGAATCCTGTTAATATTTCATCCGCGCTTCAGGCAATTTTCCTTTCAAATCCCGACGATCGTTCTTTTTTTTTCTATCTTTTATAAGCGCAAATTGTGTTTTTCCACACGACTGCTTTGTATCTTGCGGAAATAGATTTAAATATTCATAATTTAGAATGTTGAATTTCCTCTTGGCCTCGTTTCGCAAGCTGAGTGCCAGAGGGTACGTGTTACCACGATTCCCGCCATTTTGTATAAGTCTAATTAATCCTTGAGAGGATACGGGGAAACTTGAATTAATATCGTGCGACTCGATGCACAACCACAAGACGAAAGGGAGGGAGAGAGAGAGAGAGAGAGAGAGAGGGAGGGAGGGAGAGAGAGAAAATTTCGCGAACAAGAAGCTGCCGTCCAAGTGGAAGAAACTTTCCCCGCCAGACCAGACGACATAACTTCCCGCTTTTGAGGCTTCCTTAATTTGCGCTCCGCGTCATTTGAAACCAATCAGCCGCCGTTTCTACTGAAAACCATAACTGTTCGAAAATGTTTTCAAGTGCTTCGACTCATTCTTCGACTACGCCTTGCCTTTAAATCATTTAATTATTGGTTTTCCGTGAACCAGATGGCAAGGAGATCGAGGAATTCGTATACGAATAGTTTTGGGCAGATCGGGAAACTTTACGATATTACGAGATGCAAAAATTCTTGGGAAAGTTCAGGAGCCTTGGTCTTTTAGCTTTTCAGAGTTCCGAATTTCTTTCGGCAAGCCTCCGTGTATTTTATCTTCTACCGATTGACCGAATGAAGGGAAAATAGAGGAAAAGGGTTAAAAATAGCGATAGAAGATTGGATTGTGTGTGAAATTTATAGAAGAAACAAGTGAAGTGCGCGGAGAAGCATGCGGCGGTGAAAATAAGCTAATAATAATTAGTTTATTAAACTTCTAAAAATGTTAAATATATGATTTATGACAGAATGTTTCACAGCTTACATACTGGAATTACATTCGTAAAAAAGATTCCAAAGAATGATAAAAATTCGCCAAACGTGGTTGATTGATTTATTGAACTAATTTATTTTATTACTTATTTATTTTATTACTTTATTTATTTATTACTTTCTAACTACTCTGCGATTTATTATCTTATGATTTATACTTATAATTAGTTGGCTATATTTTTACTTTCAAATTTATACCGTTTCATATCCTTTTCACATCAAAACTGAGACATTTAAGATTCCACGCTTACAAGAAAGTCCTAAACTAATTTGCCCTGCTAAAATCCAGAATTATCCGCGTCTACGCACTGATAAAGAGTCACCGCGGCGAATTCAATTCGCGTCTAACACAACGCGAGACATCCGAAGCACCCTGTCGAGGGTCGCAAACGCGGGGCGTGGTTCAGCCACGCGGATACGAGTCGGATTAATTCGTCGGGACTGATTAATGAAAAAAAGAAGAAATAAAAAAAAAAATTGTAGCCGGGAACGTGTGTCGAACGCGGGCCGCGGATTTTGAAACGGATAGAAAAAAGCGAAGTGGCAATCGAACGGACGGGGCCAGAGAACTGCGGCTAAAAAGCGATATCGTAATTAATCACGTCGCTTGGAGCCGGCTCGAGACATGCTGGATAGGTTGGGAAAACAGGGTGGAACAGGATGCGCGTGTTGCCTCTGGGGGATGATCAGTGGAAGAGAGCAATTTCTAGCGTGCGCTCACCCTCTCAGCTGTTTCATTTCGTTTCTTCGTGCACTCGCGCGTCGTCTGTTCCGCGTTTTCGTTGCACAAGTTAGTTAGGCTCGATTCTAGTCCGCCCCGATCCCGCTCCCCCCGGGCTTCATCGGGAACAATTTCAATTTCGTCCGGAAGCCCGCGACGATCACCAACTGCATCGCGCATTGTTGGAAAGCGGCTGTCTGTTCGGGGAAAAACTGTAATTTTGGTCGTGTTTTATTATCGAATTCTCTTTTTTAAATCTGAAAATTTTCAAAGATTCGTAATTAGGATATTGTTATACGTCTTATAGATTTCATAGAGGAAGATGCATACTTGAATTTTGCAATGAGAGGATTAGAAAAATTTGATGACAGTTTCGGGTACGCGCGCTCAGGAATGGTCAATTTTTAACGCGTTTAATTTGCTATTTTAAGTAAAACTGTATGGATCGACGCGGATGATTTTAAGATTTATGCTTTCGGTTTCTATAAAAAGTTAAGTGCTACATTTCGTAACCTTCTTTGTAGTTTAATCTCGAAGTGGGTATTGTTGATACATTTGTTATTTAACTGTTCCAGTGACTTTATTATACCATATCTGCGGACTGTCTATGAACTATACGCAATGTCTCGTAAGAAAGGGATTCTACGTGAAAAAATAAATATAACAACTGGAATAGTTAAGCGCCAGACGATGTTAATACTTGAACAATATCCCATAACTTTTTCGTGGTCTGACAGCTGTTTCAGTCGACGAGAACGCTGAACCGCACTCGGCGCTTCTTTTGAACGATAGAAAGCCTTGTTCTACGCCGCGCTGGTGATGGATTTATTTCCCTTCGTTCTGTTTTGGAAACCGATTTCTGGTTATTAGTTTCTACCTTTGTTGCGCGGTTTACGTGGACGGATTGACGAGCGAACATCGACGGATCCCCGAGGCGGGTGAAGTTTACAGAAACTCGTTTGTTTCTTCTTTTGTTCCGCCGGTTAAAAAATAGCGACATGTATTGTCGGGGATATGTTGCGAATTGCAGAAATTGTTTGCCAGTGAAATTTTTTTATACTTTTAATTGCTATCTCGTGAGCGGTGTCGAGATTCGTCTCGAAAGGGATTTACATTTGATTGAAATCGGACGCATTATGCGTTCGTAATACGCCGAAAAAATGGCAGATCTCAACGAATGGTCGAAAGGGAAAAGAAATGAAATCTGTACAGCGATAAAATCAAGTGTTTCAGGAGACGAGCGAAAAGAAGAAAAAATTGATTTCTTCTATATCATATGCGCGCATATGTTATTTACATTACTACATAGTTTTAATGGCTTTTATCATAAAGTGCTTCACGGATGACAGCCAGTTATAATCTGAAAGAGATGTACGTGTATTAATACGTTCCATCGAAGTTGCCTTATTGTCTGTGTTTCGTTAAAAAATTATTTACTTTCGATACATCGAGACAAAAATATAAAATTGTAATTTCGTCTACATATTGACATTTATATTACCATTTATAAGTATACGGACGCTTCGGTCAATTTATAACAATACTATGTGAATTACACCACATAGGTGCCTACATTAATGGTGAATTAATGACTAGAATCACCAGACTATTAATCTAAATTACCTACTACTCTAAAGAAATGGCGATAATGTACTTTGCTATAGGAAGCAACCTTTTAATATCTTCGATGTTTTAACGTTACGATAAATGATAGTTTTAAAATTATGGACAGGGCGTAGAAACCCAACGGTAAGAAAATTTGCTGCAGAAATAAAAAATCAACAGAAGACGATGTCGATCAGTTTAGCTTGGAAAAGGCTAAATTCATTTTTACACCTAATAAATTCTAGATGGAATAAAGTACATCGATGCATTGGAGTTCTTTGAATTGTACGGCACTATCCCGGGAATACGTAAATTGGCCAATATCGATTGACGATCTCCGGGTTGCCCTGGATCTTCGATTTTCCGCAACCAGTGACCTGGAAATTCGCGCGTTGGAATTTCCATGGATCGTGAAATATATGAAATATTTTCACGGCATAGTGTGTTTTTCTCGGCTTAATTCTACTCTCTTGGGGATTCTACCGCGCCGGTTATATTTTTCCGCGAGGTAAACTTTCGAATGCATTAAGCGCGGCTTGTCCAATGAAATACGATGGGAACTGGATAGGCTGATGCTGGAGGGACGCGTAATGAAAAGGAATATCTGCTTTCGTGCGCGCGATTTACTCTATTTTGGGTCTAACGTAGTCTAACTCGAATTTAAATTGAAAATAAAAAGAATGAGACGAGATTTAATATAACGATATTTACCGGGATAATTTAAAGTAGATACTAAGCTTCGTAGCACGTACATAGCTAAACTAGATATGATCTAGACTGGCTTTGTGAAAGTATAAAAATTTTCATGTTTAATTTCGATTAAGTAGTGTTCGTATAAATATGAACTTAGTTATCTTGGACGTGGTAGTTAAATTGGGCTTGGTTTAAAATAATTTTATGAAAATATAACAATTAAGATATTTAATTAAGTGGAATTCGCGTAGATATGAATTTAATTAGTCTGGAGCTCTGGTTTATAATCTGTGGAATCGCGACCTCTATGGGGATCATTAAGTATTTTTCTAAGGGTTGCTGCCTTTATCTCTTTTTATTCTGTAATACATATTTTTCAAGTATTTTCTTCGCTTTATCAAAGATTTTTTTTATATGGAGGAAAAGGAGATCGCAGAGTTATCTGACTATTATAAAACGGGGTCGCTGTTCAAGAGAAATTTCTTAAATTTCAAGCAATCGTAGTTTGAAAAGTGGAAAATTAATATTTATAGGAAATAGAATCGATTTGGAAAATTGCAAATATTTCCAATTCATTTTATTTTCAACATAAAAAAAAAATCAATTTCGTTCCGTTTGAAATATCTTTAAAGCGAAAACAAACGAGCGACGAAGAAGGAAGTAGCTTAAACGATGATATTCGTGGAATGCAACGGGAAAATTTTAAGTATACCGTGAAGAATCTTGAACGAAATTCACTTATCGTTCTATGCTTCACGTTCGTGCACATCAAATGTAAGATGTTTCGTTTCTTCTGGAAAATTGACATTGGCATGGAATTCTGAATCGCGATTGAATAGCGCTGGTCGAGTTATCACGAGCTGTGATCAGATTCGATTGAAATCTCGCTCTCCGTCTCTTTTTTATTCTTAAATTGAGAGTTTTTAAACTAAATGAATAATTGAAAATTCTTCCTATATTCGTTCTAAGTTCTTTAATCTCGACGTGTATAAGCAGATACTTTTTTAAGGTTCACCGAGGTATGAATTGTTAAAAATCAGGTATTTCATACGTATGTTACGATTTAACAGAGTAGGATATGAATATTTGTAATAATTTAGTCCAACGTAGAAGCAACTCGCAACGAAGAAAACTGCCAAGAAGAAGGACAACAATTTCCAGACATCTTTAACAACACTCGAGACGAACCTAAGATGTCTCTCACAACACTGAAGTTTATCCAAAGAAAAGCTCTTACTTTTTCTTTTTCTTCTTTGATTCCTATCGGACAGACGCCTTACGAAGTTCTTTATAGATATAGTCATCTTACAAATATAATTGAACTCCGTCAATCTTTACATTTTTGCAAGCATTTTACATTTTTTCTTAAAGGTAAATGAAGAAAATAAAATGCACGTATTGTGGCGATTGTTATGTCGATTTGTCTTTGTCGGTGTTTCTTTGGAAAATCAAGTATAGTTTCGATTTGCTTGCTCGATTCGCCTTTGATATCGGATTTGCTTTGATCTCAATTTTCACATGATTCAAGCTAAAGGAAGGCTTGAGACTGTGAAACAGTTAGCGATAGTGGGGATATTAAAATTGACGTGTAAACGATGTCTAAATAGAAATTAATACACTCTTGTTCTGTGACAACCTATGATGCACAGGCTCGACACGATTCTGTCAGTGGAAATGAAGCTTAATAGTCACGTTGCATTCACATCTCCGTGTTTACGTCACGTCGATGCCACGTGTTTGCCGTTGTGTAAAGCAAAGGGACAGCTTACAAGGAACGTTTGGACAACGATCGATCCGTTGAATTTTGGTTTGATTTCTCTGGATTTACGCTTTCTTTATCCTTAGCAACGTTCATTCAAAAAATTCAATTTATTAGAAAAAAACCGATATTTTGCTTCTAAGTTCTGAAGAATAAAGTCATTGCAATTTCATTTAACCGTAATTTTGTGATTAAAGATATGCATATATAAATATATTTGCTAAAAATAAGCAATTGTTCGGATAGTAACAATTGAACGGTAATATATGTGCACATTGTGTTAGTATTATGTTATCACATATAAATAAAGTAGGAAAACGCATTCAATACGCCATTCAATGATTCCTCGCGTCGACGCGACGTTTTCAGAAGTTCAATCATTATCGTATTCATATCGCAGCACTCGCAAACTATACACATAAAAGCTTTGTTATTTTCCCTTGCATTATGTATTTTTTCCTACACATTTTACTTTCGTTTCTTCGGCTATAAGTTCCATATTTTGATGATCGTTGATTCTGATATTAAAACGAAATATCGGAAGGCTGAGAAAATTTCCAAAACATTTGACTCGTAAAATGATGGTTCACGTAAATAGGGCGTAATAAATCGAAATGTTAGAACAAAACAATGATTGGGAGGGGACGAAATCATTGGAAATTGAGGGAAACCGAATTGGTCGAGCTGCGGGAGACTGTTCGATTCTTGAAAATTTCATCGCACGTCGTAGTCACGTAAGTCGTTCGGAATTTAATTATCAGAGAGCCGAGCGGGCAGTAAAGTTACATTCGAAAGTTTTCACCGACGTCGTCTACCTTCTGGCTGGCCTAGTTCGATACACGTGTCAAAGTAAATGCGGCCCTTTCGACTGCCTGTCTAATTAGGCGGCCTTTTTAGCCAGGCGTTTGATTAAGTAGCAAATTGCCGGGCGTGCGTGAAAGGAAATTAGGAACAGCGCGCAGAACAAAAGAGGAGGGAGGGGAACAGTGGAATTAGATAAAAAGCAACGCAGGATGAAATAAACTGTGCTTTTGGAAATTTTGGAACGCTTTTGTACCTCGAATGTGGAATGATCTTTGGCTACTTTGTGATTAAATAACTCTATATCCAGCGAATATCACAATAGAGAATATCTTTGATATCACGGAAAATCCTATGGAATCTAGTTTGCGTTTCATATGGATCAAAGCTCGTTGGATAATTAATTTGTATAAAACAGGATTATCTACCTTGAAATTCCCACGATCTTTGCCTTTTGCCTGATAATTTTAAATGTCACCGTACGTAATGGAATTTTCTATAAAAACTTGAAAGAATATATTCCTTGTATCCGATAAAAAAAAGACTTGCCGGCAAAGAAATAATCGTTTTCTCAATCGCTTATTTTCGATACCTTCAATATGGTTGTATGTTGTTCCAAGATGGAAAGATTATTATCGTCAGAACTTTCAGGATGATCTGATACAATAAAATATCTATTGTAAAAGTTATTCTCGAACGTAATCCCATTGGGAAATTGTCAAAAGTCCGATAAATTACCTAAACAACGCGTATCAGATTAAAGTGGAACAAAAAAACACGTTCGACTTGGAACGAATAATATGCATAAATATTTTCGAAGGAAGCAGAGAGACGCGTATGTAAGATAAAAGGGCAAGGACGGACGTATAAAAAAGATAGAATGAAGGCTCATAAAGCAGCGGGTGGTCCTTTTAAGTGAATTGGATTCGATCTGCCGGAGCGGCTCGAACACTGTATCGTTCGCCTGACGTATGGGGGTGGCTCGTAGGTGTCGGGGTGGAATTTTAATTAATGCATCTACGCGAACGATATCTTAGGGACGCCTTCGGCCTTGCTTCCGCGTCTCTACCATTCTATTCGGTGTATTAAGGGAACTCTGGCTCGCTTAATTATTTATTCAAGCCTTTGCCATTTCTGTCTCTCTTTTTTTCCAACGTTCCTTTACTTTTCTACTGTATCTTTCGTCGCGCTTGAATAAAGCCGATACTTCTGTTTATGTCGTTCGTTTTGTTCGCTTGCTGTTAAATTTTCCCCTTTTGTCAAGTTGAAATTTAAGATTTGAATAACGTTCGCTTTTGTCCATTTTGAGGAGCGTTGTATATGGTAATGTTGAAGAATGTTTGGACGCGTCGATGAATGTTGAAAATGGATGGAGAAGTGTCGATTGTAATTGATAGATTGAAACGAATGAAAGGTATCGTATACTGTATGTCGGGAATAGCACGACATTAATAAAGGACAATGAATTTTCGTATTGATCGAGAGTGAAAAATTCTTATACGTAACGATTGTACGTATCTTTCGCTCGCAATTTATTATATTTCATCTGTGTTTCGATGACAGTCTATCGGTGAAATAATCATTCGAAAGTTTATATTTTATAACTATTCCCAACATATTCAAATATAGATTTATTTGACACTGATCGTTTTCTCTCCCTTTGGAGATGATACAACAAAAATCTCTACATGAATGATAAATCTTTGTACTTAAAATTTTTCGAATGAGACAAAGGAAGCTTTCATCCTTGAAACGAATGTTCCACCGTTTAATCGAGAGGCACATTCACAACTGAAAATTTTACAATCAGTTTATTTTCCACATCTCCTGTATTCAAGATGCAAAAATCATTGCACCTTGAATTGATACCGCTCAATTCAGCATTCTGTCCTGTCGATACGTTAATTACTGCGGCCGTCCCAGTTATTAAAAGAGAAAGAAGCACGAAAATAAAGAAGACAGGAAGCTCTTATTTATTTATCTTTTCGGGGAGCACAAAGTAGGTCGTGGAAGTGGCTCGGTGGTAGCTACTAATTACCCCACGCTTCGTGTATTCACGGAGACCGAGATAGGAAGCTGGAATGCGAGGGAAATAAGGGAGAGAGAGCGTCGTGCTTCTGAATAAATCCCAGGAATATAACGCGAAAGACGCAGCATGAAAATCCGCAGGACAGGTGGCTGATTAAACCAAACGAACCGTTCGATCGTTTCTGTCTACCAGAAACCGTCTCTCTATGTTTATCTGTTTTAAAGCCGGATTCCACGTTCCATTTAACTTTTCAGGTTTCGTATTTTCTGAACGATGGGACACGCTGAATTTCTTGCTTGATCGGCAATTATTCTTGATAAGTAATGGCTAGAACGAATCGACGATCGTTTTCGGTTGGTTGTGTTCGATTCTGGATCGTCAATGATGAACATGTTTGGAGATTTAGAAAATTTGTTACTCCATGGAAATTCATTCTTCGTGAATCGTTTTATACTACGTATCATAGAATTGAATTATATCTAGCGCATATTTTACATATAGTGGTAGTAAACCTGCCTCATTTAAGCGTAGTTATGTCTCAGCTTAGAACGAATTAAGAAGACGAAACGCGAGAGAAAGGTCGAGAAATACGGAGAGAGGTAACACAAGGTGATTAATAAAGTGAAACGATACGCTATCCTCGTTCATAAAGTTTTAATAGCCGCAATTTATAAACCGTCTACTCGCGCCAACAACTCTGATAATAATTTCATACAGTTGGGACTATCTTATAATTAAAAACTTGGTGGGAACGTTCGGAGATATCGGTTCTCTCTACGCGGCCATCTACCTAACCATCCTTCGGCCATAAAAGAAACGCTCGCAACTCGTAGCTCTCTCTCTCTCTCTCTCTCCCTCTCCCTCTCTCTCTCTCTCTCTAGATCCTTTTGTCCAAAACTGTGCACCGGTTCGCTACCAAGGCCGTGGCTATCTCTCGTCGTCGAGTTATTTGCGCGAGGTTGAATTCACTTGGTGCCGCGAAATGCACTTTGAAATATCGGCCAAAAATGTGAAGGGAAAAGAGAACGACCGTGAGAAACGGAAGCGTGTGCTCAAAATTCGAGGATTGAGTTCGCTGCTACGAAAGCGCGAGTAGCATTTGTATTGCTTCGCCGATTTTCAGCTGTACACGATTGAAATTTCTTTTCGTACGACCGATATTGAGGCTCAAACGATAATTCACGGGATACTCGGCTTAAGCACTTAACTCCCCTTTGAAGAAATTAATTCCGCTGCGCTCTTTGAGTCTATTTTCTATCTTCTGTTTATCTGTAAATTTCTATGACCCTCGAATTTTTATATCTCAATTATATCAAGAATACGTAATTGAGAGTGAATATACTAAGTCTTTACGAAAATAAGCGGTTAGTCTCGGATTTGGTTCCTTGCAAGATTAAAATTTATAAGCTCTTGCAAATTCAAGAATAAATTGACAGCTTGGATATAAATGTAACTTTGAGAGCTCAAAATTAAACTGAAAGCTTTGTTTTCGTAGACAGATTAAAAAAGTATTTGATCCTGAAAGCTTAAATTCAAACCGAAAGGTCGGTGTTCGTAAGAAGCTTAGATAAATATGTAACCTTGGAAGATCAAATTGAAAGCACTGTTTTCGCGACAAGTTTAAAATATTTAACATCGGAGATTCAGGATCGAATCAAAGGTCTTTTCTCCGGACAGGTTAACAAGATTTGTTTCCAGGGAAGCCGAAGATTAAACCGAAGATATCCTTTTCGTTTCGAGTGAAACTACATGACAAGTTGAAAGTTCAATCTAAATCCGAAACTCCCTTTTCTACGAAAAAATAAATTCGATGTTTCGAAAATTAAAGACTCTAAAATCAAGTCGGAAGATCTGTTTCTTTAGATTAAAAAATGATTAACGTTGAAAGCCAGGGGAAATATACAAAATTCCGTCGAAATAGTTGCGAGAAGCTGAAAGAAATGTTTCTTAAAAGCTTTATGGTCTGAGGTGGCTGACTAAAGGCTAAAACGTTGCAACGTCTAGCGTCCCAAGCTATGAAGATCTCGTTTTACGAAAGTTGTATATCGAGGAAATATTGGAAACCTGAGACTCGCATTTACTAGCATAAGGTATCGTCGCTTAACGGACGTTCCATCAAATTCACCAAACAAAGAGACGGTGCTCGGATGAAATGTTGCAGAAAGCGTTGCAGTTCCTATCGCTCTTCGTCCCCTCCATCCACTCGCAAATTTCTTTTTCCCCGAGAACAGAGAACAACCAGAAAATAGAGAAACCGTGCTCGTATCCAGTTCGGTTACGAAGATAACGGCACATGGGAAATCACGACTATTGTCCGCGCACAATAAAGACAATACGCGGACGCGTCGTCTGGGTGAGTTGCTAACATCCAGGGGACTCGAAGTGTGTCAGATATCCGTTGAAGAACGCGGTTAGGTGTGCATAAAACGGGTGCGCTTTTGCCACGGTTAAGGTTGTAAAACGTTGTGATTTTACGACCCATTAAATATGGAAACGGCGCAGAAAAACTTCCGAAAGGAAACTGTTTCTTCTGCCGATTTTCTGTCGGAGATCGTTAGGAGGCAAAGACTTGATGTTACCACTCATCGTTATATTTCTGCAGGATTCTATAAAATAGAGATGTTTTCTCTTTACTTGGAGATTGACGTCGCTATAGCAGCAAGGTTATTAATATACTGTGGACGTTTGTGTAAATTAATTTTTTTTTTTTTTGCTAATGCAATTATAGAAATCGGAGCCAATCAGAGATTTAGAAAATTTCACTTATTTCAAGACCCAGTAATATAAATTCATTCAAACTAATTGAAGTTGAGAATTGGACCAAATACCACAAAAGATTCGGCTTGTATGAACGTAATCTTGAATTCAAATTACTCGACTAATTTCAGCCTTGGTACGTGTGATAATTTTCTGCCTTTTATCCCTGAACCGCGCTTTCTAAACGTGTATCTGCAAGCAGGAACGTGCATTAGCGAGGATATGCTTGCAAGACACGTTCAAAAGGAGTAATATCAGGAACGTGTTAGCAGCAAACACAACACATTCATTTCGCACGTATCAGGCTCGGCGAAACTACGTTACACCGTGGTGTTTCAAGGCATTTCCAGAATCGTTGTTTTTTCTTTTCTAACTTCATTGAAAATTAACAGATTGTTGGAGTTTATGCAATAACTAACGCCTATGCCTGGCACTTTTTAATTTTTATGAAATATCGTTTTCCATCCATTCGCTCTATTGAGACAACGGAACATCCTTTGAACATCCTCAATATTATTTTCACTTTCCATATTAAAATCCATTTTATTCGTCTAATATTCACGTTATCCGAATTAGTATTATATTCTATAAAAACTATCATCTTCTGGATGATTGATATCGTCGCGCGGGCTATCGGACAAGATATTTGCGTAAAATTTACCGAGAACTTGTTCTTACACGAGTGACAAAATGGAGATGAAGACGCGAGAGGAAGAAGGAACGATGACAAAAGAGGAGAAGCAGCTGATTATCACGACGACTGGCAGGAAGGAGATTAATGCGAGGAACGAGCTGGAGAAGTCTCTTCAAGTGGGTTCGAACGAGTTGCCCTAGCTAATCACGTCCTCGCGGATTTTGTTCTTTCGCTTGGCCAAAAACTCGCCGGGCCAAAGTTCTCGAGCTCGTTAGAGATACAGCTCCTCGAGAAAACTCTGAACAGTCACGAGCTTGGAAATAAGTTATCGCGAGAGAAGTAGAGAAAACGTTCTCGAGCCAAGAAATCAGGGGAACGAAATGATAATAGAGTCCTCCCGAGGACCTTCAGCCCTCATAATCGCCATTAATACTGCTCCTAATCGGCAATCCTTGGTCGATTTGCAATTCTCGAAGCACGCTTGTTATCTCGTCTCGATTAAATCACAAACGGCCAACATTCCCCTTTTCCTCGGCTCGCTTGTTTTTCTGTTTCTACGGCACTTTTAATTGCTACGAGACCGCGAAAATGCTGAGAATGGTACTTCCGATGAGAAAAATAACGAGGTTCCGTTGATTGCTTTTTTTCGCAGGCGGTGAACTCGGGTCTTAGATGTCGGGATTAATGTTTGGTGTGCAGTGATTGAATCGGGAGTTTCTTTATTGCAAACTTCGTCATTTCTTTGTTACACAACAGTTTGTAAGTTTGTTTGGTGTAGAACTCGCGCGTGGTTATCGTACAGATGTTTGCGCTGTGTTGTAGCGCGTAAAAGTCTTGTGCTATCGGCAATGGCAAACCTCGTTAATGATAAATAACGATATTTCGTTCGTAATTTTTCCTATTTCATAAATGTTTTAATGTTAAATGTTATACAAACCACATGCCTGTACAACGATTTAAATTGAGAAGAAAGAGAATCGTAAAAAGGTAAATGAATTCTTCGCAAATTATACTTTTAATCATCATTTTGTCATTAGTTCATACTATGTATTGTTAATGTAAATCGAACAAAGCATCGATTCGTGAGCTACAGTGTATTGTACGTGGTAGTGTAGGGTAACAGTTTCATGAGACAAATTCCACACAGATGATAACCGATATTCCAATACTGAACTTTTCAAGCATCGACAAATAAAAGAGCGACGATAAAATTTCAAAGCTTCGCGACAGATGTCTATAAAACGACAATAAAGATCAACGATAATCATCGACACCGGACAACTTTTACAATTTCTCTTTATCGCAAACAGTCAATGTGTTTACGAGACGTTCGAAAAAAAGGCCAAACAAGCACGGAACATATGCTTCCGTGCTCGTGTTTAAACGAAATTAGAGAGGATCGTGGAAAAGAAGAACGATAATGGATTTAACTATGACCAGGAAACAGCTCTTAGCTGGAACTAAACAAATTTTCCTTGCTTGTGAACAAATTTTCGATACCCGCGCACGGCGTCTACTAGCAATTATAGTCGCTTTTTTTTTTTAATGAAATCTTTTTTAACAAAATTTATTAAGTAAACGTTATTTCGGTGCGGCAGTTTCGTTGAAAGCGTTTCAATTATGATTTGAGGCCGTGTTTCGCTCCAACGAAGTTATTTACTCTCGCGTTCTGCACTTTACTTGTAATTGCTCCTATATCTTGTCACCCTTTTTTAATTATTTTACATCCCATTGGACATGACAAAAAGAAAGCTGTAATTAATTATTCGGCTTTTATTCGGTAATTCGTTGTCGTCGATATTTGCGTTTCGACAGATTCGAACCTTTTGGTCGATCCATAAACTCGCGGTAGAAATACGCGAACTGCTGCTCGGTAAGTTCCTGAAAGCCTTTTTAATTATCCTCCTCCCTGGCCAGTGTTATATTTTAATAAAATCGCGCTGCTTTTTCCTACATTTTACTCGGCCACTTTCCATTGCCGCTTTATTCAGAGAAAGAAACGTAAAACTGTTATTGACGTTATAACATCCGGCTATTCGTTTCGATACATCCGCTCATTTGTATTATCATCATTTGCCGTCGTTTCTTTCACGAACCTATTGTCGTGATTCTCGTTATTAGAAGAAGCGTTCGAGCAAATAAATAAAAACGTAACAACCATTGGTATTAATCATTTGATGTCTTTCGTTAAGCGATATATGTTACTCGTAATTAATTAAAATTAGTGCAATATAGCGAAAACGAAAAAAGATATCTTTATTACAATTAATAATTAATAATTTTATCATTACCAGAGACAATTGCGCGTTTTTAATCAGAAAAAATCTGATACCAGTGATTTTCATTGATTTGGTAATTCCAGAGTTGAATGGGAAGGAAATTAATCTACGAAATTATTTCAATGAATTCCCTTCTCTTCGAAACATGTCGTTAAGTACTAATACCAGAAGTCGATCTGGGAAGCAAAATTAATTTCGAACCTCGAAGATGTGCCTGCGCCAGGAAAATCGTTTATCCCCGAGTTTATCCGGCGACTACATTCGTGTGCGATTTATAATTAATTCGTGGCGTAGACGAGCGTGTGAGGCCACTTTTCGTCGTCTGTGCGTGACAGAATGTGACTACTTGCGACGAAGACTCGGCGAATTCGGCGGAACTAGTTTTTGACGGGTGCAATCGCACCCACGCTGGCCGGGTCACGCGAATTATTCAAAAACGGGCCAGCGGGGAAGCCAGGTCAGCGGCCAGCTCGCTTCCTAATTCGTCGACCGTCGCTCCGGAGCCTGCATCCGGCGAACTTGTAGCGAAATCGTTTTAACAAGGTCATGTGGATGCTCCATGGATAGAGGAACTACGGAATTGTCGCACGACGTAAAATTACTTGCCCAGTAGTGTTGGACTAGGCTAAGGAAAATTGATAGTAAAATTTAACCCCTAAATATATGATTTCTTCAAATATATTAAGAGATTTTGAAATTGGTAACTTATGGGTCAGGAGGATAATAGAAAAGTGATTCTAAAATTTTGTTACTTGGAAGGAGAAACTCTGATGTATAACGTAAAAGAATACGTTTTATACCTTAATCTCCTCGGAAACGAATTTATGAAAGTTGGAAAAAGATTATTACCTTAAATTTTTCTGAAAGACGTAATTACGCATACATATGTAGCCATTGTAGTCTATTAATTATTCTTCGAAGGAACATTTATTCACAATAATGTTCATTGTATCTTTTTATGGAATTATGCTTAAATTAAAAAAGAATTAAAGACGCTTGTACGTATAGAATATACAGTATTCCTTTGGTACTAACAAAAACAGGATAAAATAGAATATCGAAACGTACTCGACATGGAAGAACAGTAAAGGATTGAGATCGTAATGTATAATAAGTACTTGAGAGGAATAGCATGGGCATCTAAGAAATTAAATCTGACAACTTCTTTTTTATCCTCGGTGAATTATTTATCTGAAAATATTTATTTTCAGTTTATAATACTTTTTATATAAGTACAAATTTCTCAGTTATCCAAGTCAATATTTTTTGTTCTACAGAACGCACTTCTTTTTTCCAAGTTAAGCAAAGTTTACTTTTGCTCTTTCCACTTTTATCGTTTTATTATAACCAACGTCCTACGGGTTAGCCAACTTGATCCACACGGTTACATACAGTTTATAAAGTCCTCTGAGTAAACGCGATAAGAAAAATGATGTATGTTGGCGAGAAGTGGTGAAAATTTTATGGGAAACGGGCCGGCGTGAGCGACGCAGCGTTGACAAACGCTGGCCGGAGCAGGGGTTCAGCTGTTGTTCTACATAATTAAAATCGTCTACATCGGCTGCTGGGAAATTTCATCTCAATGTGCACTTGATTGTGTTTAAATGGCTAATTAACTGCGGTTGAACGTCGCTCGAGGTGAGAAATAGAACCTGATCCTTCTGAAGGATCCTCGTGCAAATACTGACGGTGTTATTTTTTATATGACGGTGTTATATATAGACGGTGTTATAGCTTACAATGAAAACGAGGCGTCATATAAGAAAAGGATCGAATACGTAGTATAAAAAGTAGCGATAAAATGTCAACACGCGCGATGTGACAGGTAATAGCGACGAACAAAGGATTTACGATCATGCCATTTTATTTTATACATTTTTTCTTTTCTTTTTTTTTTTTAATCATTTTTAACATTTGACAAATAATTAATTTCGTTATATCCATGAGAATGACGTTCTAGATAATCATAATTCAGTCTCGATATTTTCATTTCAACCTTTTTTTTCACCGTTTCAATCCACGTAGTAACGCCGTTTTTATTGTCCTGAACAAACACAACGAGGTGACAAAGGTTAGAATGTGAAATAAGCGTAGCCTATGTCCCGAAATTTTATTCAAATAGGCTCTTTCCGAACGTCCCATGCTGAGATTTAATATTTTATCAAACTCGATGGCGTAGCGGAAATCCCCATGAATGCAGCTAAAAGATTGGCTTGTCCGCACCAACGAAACACGCAACCGGCAATCAGAGAAATCAATTTATAGAAAACACGCACTGTGTACGTGTACAGTTTGCAAAATTTCAATCTTCCCCTTTCGTCCAACGTCGCAATATGTCGTACCTCTTATCAGCTCTTTTAAGCTCGCTATTTTCCCATTTTCCTCTCTTGTTCTAAAAAAAACCAGCCAACTACGCGCGTTATCGACATCTCAAACCAAATAACACCCGAAATACTCTTCTGATAAATTTCCCTTGCAGCAGCTCATGAAAATATTTTCTAGCACTTTTACACACTTTTCACGAATATATTATTGCGTTATACGAAAAAATGCTGTTGATCTTGAAATTGAGAAATTATTCTTTTCGCAATTACTTATGCTTCACAAAATAACGTAACTGTTACAAATTTAAGTATTTTGTTTTTCGTGATTTAGTCTGTACACAATTTCAAACTAGTTTCAGATTTTACCGATCGTGCTCATGACATGAAATTTCAAAATGTTTGGTATAAAACACACACATACATAACATTTTTAACGATAAGTTGTGAAATACTTTCGTGCGTTACTATACGTATAAGAACTTATACCTTTTTCTTCAAAATTTCTCTCTTCTTCGACCCGAATCGTAGCCAGAATGTTGGTTGCGCTTTCTATCAGCGGACTGGCGATATTTCTAATTAATTTGTGAGCGATCGGACCGAGGACTGTTCGTTTTATTTGTCGTCGAGGCGGCACACTGGAAGGGTGGCTCAGTGACCTGGCTGTGACCTGGTTTTCGAACCCCCGGATCGACCTTCCGCCACCCACCTGCACCCAGTTCGCTGCCAGCGAACCGAATTTCTGGTTTCCGCTTCTCGTCATTTCCTTCGCTAAGTATATCGCCTCGTCAGCCTCTTTGCTAGCTACTGATGCGACATCGCCTGTTATTGTTGCTTCAGACGTTCGATTCCTTCTGTACTTTTTCTGTTCGTTCCTTCTATTCCTTAAACTCTGAAGCGATTCGTATCCATTTATATATCGTATATCTACGGATTTACGTAGATTTAGTACTGACATAAGGGTTACATAGCGGAGATCCTTCTTTCTTTTTTTTCAGATTAAAGTGGAGAAGATGGAGTGGAGTAGATGAGATCATTAGGAGTTTGTAGGTGTAAGGAGAGACGACTCGTAAAAGGTTTCCTTGCTTTTCGATAGAAGGTGGAGAGGCGGGATTGCGAGACGATAAGTTGTCGTTAACGAGTGTTCGAGGGTATAAGTAGTGCTTTTCTGATGAAGGTCGTTAGAGGGAAGTAGGTGTGGTTTTTAATTGGAGATGCTTCGGCAAAGATTCCTCGATATTCGGCTCGTAATTGAGACGAGTGTATAAGAGTCTTACATGTTTGTCCTCGGTAACATATCTTGATTCCTGCAACGATCAAATTGCGGATACCAGACGTCTATAATACAAGGTCATTCCATAATTTTGCTCTGCATTTTCGATTTTTAATATCAGATGATAACCGATGTAACTTACAGTTAACAATTGGAAGAATTATAGATTAATGGAGACTCGATAAATATTAATGAATCGACAAGCGTACATATATACATACATATGTTAATACTACAGTATTAGATTACAAAAGATACGACTTAGTATATTTAGATATTTTAGCGAGGACTGGGAAGAAAAATATTTTGTCTAAGTCGGTGTCGGTATAATTCGCGCATCTTCAAAAAAGTTTCTATGAAATCCCGGTGGAATTGAGAGCTGAAAAGACCGAGGAGAACGCTGTACGTGATTTGCGTATTATGTATAAGTATTATGCGCAAAGTAGAGGCATGTTATACTCTAAAAGAGGAAAAAGAGATGTCCGTGAAAGGACCGGAGAATATCACCGAACTTTTCTCATTCTCCTTCCAGCATAAAAAGTATTTAACGAGCGCGAGGATGGTGGCTTGTGAAAGGATCGGCATGGAAGTATAAGTCCTGCCAGTAAAATAATTTATTAATAACTCTACACATGAGATATTTTACACGAGATTTTCCTTTCCTTTGTTACCATCTAAAACACATTAAAAACTAATTGGGATGATTTTTTCGGCTATTAACTTCAGGAAATCTACGGTATTACTTGCGAAGCCACAAAGAACAAAAATCAAAAAGAGAAAGTTCCTTTAATCTTCAGAAGGCTTAATTAGCGAAGAAATCGATCCGCAAAGCGGAAGATCCGGATACGAATTCCAATTCCACGATAATCCAATCGGTCAATTCTTTCTCTCTTCTCTTCTGCAAAGAAACGATCGACATTGAACACCGCTCGTATCCTCGCGTTTACACGACAAAATTTACCCTCCAAGAAGCAAACGTCCGATAATCGTTCTAGCAAAGAAGGAATTCCTTATTTACTTTTCGTCCCTTTTCTCATTTTTCCTTCATAAAGGTACGCGCTATTTGACTGAGAGAAGCACGGAAAATAAAAGCCACTGTTTAATGGGCGAACGATAATTTGTAGCAAAAAGCTAGGCAGAATGGTGCGATTAAGCGACGAAAATGGTATTTGCGCGACGTTTTGTGCTATCATGTGGACGTGCATTGGACGAAAACGAAATTCGACACAGTCCTCCGAAACAAAAGCGAGCGGAACATTCGATTCGATGGTGAATGAAGCCAGCCACGGCTATGTCACATTGTAAACGACTGAAAAGCGGGATGGAGGGCTCGTTTCGACGGAAAGTTGCTGCTCGACGAGGAAGTTGGATAACGTAGTACGTTGAAAAGCATTCGAAAAACGCAGCGAACCGTTCGGCTCCTTGGCCAAGGAGCTCGTTCAAATTTTACGTTGTATCGACGTCGAGAGATTGAGCGGGATGTAGGTCATTCGGAAAGAACGAGGGTTATTGGCTTTACGCTATTATTATGTATTGTTATTGGCGTCGATATCGGTACCGTTCTGTGTTCTCGTTCCTAACTGTGCACGCTATTTCCACGGTAGTTGCGGTTTTCTTGTTATAGTCCTCTGTGGTTTTTGAATTCCTTGATTTTTTTTTTAGATATCGTCGATGAACGAATTCTCTGAGAATCGTTAACGCTACGTTATCTATCGGAGACGAAAATTTTGAAGGTATATCAAGCAATGGAGGAATTTGTGGAAACGAAAGGCTTCGGATATACCAGTTCATGCGTGTTAGAGAAAGAAATAAGAAGATAAAGAACGTAGAAAATTCCATAAATAAATATAAATAAATTCTTCCAGTATTTAAAGTTCTTAGGATAGTATGGTATTGGACATTAAGATCGTGTTTCGAACAATATTTAGAATTATAGGTGATAATGGCTACGCAAGTAGAATATATCCGCGTGTCATCAGTCAGTCGCAGTAATGCCGTAGAGAATAAGCCAAGTAAAGTAACTGCGTGCCCATTAGATAGCGTAGGAATCCCCAGTGTACGCCAGTGGATACGCCAGAAATTCGTATTTGTAAACGAGCAAAACGGAATCGTACGTGACCAAGCAGATAGAATAGAATTACACGCCAGTCGACTGAATCGAATGGGATGATATATTTCTGAAGTAGCATAATATATGAAACGCTAAATAGAGTGTATCTGTAAGAATTGAATATCAGAATAAATCTGCGACAATCTGACAAACAGAATCTGCTCGTATATAATCAGAGTGCGATAAGACTATTCACGAGTGAACCGTACACTTCAATCTCGCAATTTCTTAGACAGGGAAACGGAGTCAAGAGTATTTTTACGAGTGTTTTCCGTTATCGAGATTACCCGTTCGACTCTGAAGCTACCGACTTAATATAATAGCTAGTTTCTTTGGCGATTTGAAAGCTCGAACGCGAAAGTTGGTTAGGTCTGGAGCCAAAGATATTATTGTGTGATTTGCGAGCTGGCGTCTGCCAGATCCGAGAGCTGCTTCACGATGATTTAATTAAAATAGTTTCAGACGATCGATCGTACCTCGAAACAGACATTGATATTTTTGTTCGCATTGCTGCACAATGGCCACTCGAAGTGGAATTCGCCAACGTTTCTGTAACGATGAACGTCGTTTAAATAGCAAATTCGCGTACGAAACTATGGAGTTTATCGGTCGAGTGTCGTCCACGAGTTGGAATTCTCCAGACTATCGGCGAATTACGTCGGTAGAATTGAAATTAAGCGTCGCCATTACCAATAATAATAGCGTGCTTTCTTTCTCGAAAACGCAAGCTTGAAATAAATTACGTAACGACGACAAACATTTCATAGCCACGTGTACTCCTGTTTTCTTTTTTTTTTTTTTTGGTCATTCGTTATCGTTTTTTCGCCGACCTGTAACAGCTCGCGATAAAACCTTCAACCCGGCGACTTCTTTCTCACGGTGACCGACAAAAGATAGAGAAGATAAAACCTCGAGCGTTATCTCGAGCCTGGCCATTTGTCGATGGAACGAGCAAAAAGCATTCGACTTTCCAACCCCCTTCCCACTTTTTTTCTAATCTTCGATCGCGCGAAAGCTTCATCTACAACCAGCTTGATAGAAACCCCAACAATTTTCCACATCGTGACTATTACTACGAACATTGCGGGAGTTTATGCTAGACGAAGCAAACGTTTCGTATTAATCTTACCGAATATTGCAGTCCGATGGTACACATTGGTACGTATTGCTGTATAATTGTACACGGTCACACCTGATATCCCCGATATAAACTCTCCATTCCATGGATCGAAGCGAAATAACGACAGCCAGCGTAGTGGCCAGGAGGCAAAGCCGTTTGTCGATATTTTCCGGTTTATTCGAAGCTAAAAGAAAAACAATCTCGAAATCGAGACACGTCAAATCGCGAGCGTGCTTCCGACTTTGCACCTCCATTTTTCTCCTTTCGTTACGCTTTCGTTAAGGTCACGGCGAATTTAGGCCAGCCATTCCCTCTTTCCCCTGTGATTTTACTCCCCGTGGTTTATCCGCACCGACCGAAAAGTATGTTTCGTTGTCGACTCGAACTAGCCGACGCGACATATCGACAGCCTGCTATCGAATCCCGCGATTGAAACGTGGAAAGTGCGGCCGCCAGATTTTTTTTTACGCCGAGAGAAAATGGCTGTGAAACAATGGCGACAGGATCGGCCGCTTTATCGGGGACAGCTGTTGGGCACAGCACTCGAAAATGATAGAAAGTTTTAGATTTAACTTGGTACGGTTGAAAATTAATGAATTTCATTTTCATTCTACCACTTTAATTATGATTATTTGTATAATATACATACAATGTTTAAATATACATTAGAGATTGGTTTGACTTAGTTTTCAATAATAATGATATGGTTTGTTGTCATGTGTTAATTGCAATTTTCTCAAAATAAAACCGACGCAGAAGCTAATTCGCCGAACTCGAAAATATCCATCGTCGAGCCGATTTCGCGCACGATTTCGCGGAAGATCCTCTTCCGGCAGATATAATTTTCTGATTGATAATCCGCATCACAGCGGAAAAGTAATCTCTGGCTCAAGATTAAATTTTCCGTGACGTCTTGCACGCGGTTCTGAGACGGCCACGAGCGTGGGTGTAATCTTCGGGAGAAACGATAAATGGCTGGCAGTTTTCTTCTGACAACGGCAGAGAAAATACAGGAATCTGATTCTCTTGGAGCTTCATCCGGTAGAAGGGAAGGGATATACGTGCCATTCCAGGTCGATTCGCGCGCCTCTGTGTCTCTCCTCTCTGTATTAAGAAGTTAATAAGAAGGATGTCATTGTTACCAAAGTTTCTTCTGACTTTTTCGACTTTATTGCGTTACGTATACAACCGTTCATAAATACAAAGACACTTACCAAGAGTGGTTGTAACATTATCAAGATCTTTAAGAATTATTATATTAATCCTGGCTAATCGTTACTTTAGATTTATTGTTGAAGTGGGTCCAATTTCAAGGGAAACTCCACATCTTTTTTAATGTTTAGTTTTCTTAGTCCTCCAAGTCATTGAGTATTGTTTAGCACTAAATCAATTTCAAGGACCTCTCAGCCTCATAGTTTTCTAGGAACATGCCTTGCACAGATGATGCAGCGGGGTACACACAGATCAGTTTCTCGTAATTGTATAAATACCCATGGACCCATAGTTTCGAAGCTCTTTCGTAAAGTAACGCTGCTAATGTTACGTAAACTTGAGGGTTGGACGATAAAATAAAATAGCTGAGTTCTAACAAAACTATCAATTTTGCTTTTATTAAACTTTATTATGAATTCAGCTATCACAATGGAATACACACTGAATTAACACACATAAACCACAATTCGCTCCAACAATTTTATGTAAAACCTAGTTACACTTATACGCGACTGGTCTAAGGGTAGAAACCGGTAAAGATATATTGACTATTCTAAGGATACAGAATAAGTGAAGTTTTACTGATGATACTGTGTCTGAGGAAAGCCTAGGGGTGGGTGTGTCAGGACACGGGACCATCGGATTTGTTTTCTTTTTCTTTTTTTTTATTTGGTAGTTTATTTACAATCAATTCTTCTTGAGAATTTTAAGTAACTTCATTTGGCGTGGTACAGTAACTTGGATTATAATAATTTATATTTTGTTGATTCTAGTTGAATTTAATGCTTCAATCTAAAGGGTATTTTCTTTTTAGTCTGCGGGTCTGATCCGTCGTGTCAAGTAGTTGGGTGACTAATGGGTTGCGGTGGTTGTTGACTCTTGTGTTATATATGCTTTTGAATTTGTATATTTCTTCTTTGACTGTGGGTATCTTGAGATCGCGGTGGATTGTTTCGTTGGTGACATACCAGAGTGCATTTATTGAGGATCTTAGCGTTTTTGATTGGAATCGTTGAAGGATTTCTATGTTGGAGTTACTCGCAGTTCCCCATAGTTTGATCCCATAGGTCCAAACAGGTTTCAGTATGGCTTTATATAGCAATATTTTGCTCTGTGTGTTTAAGTTGGAGCGGCGGCCAATGAGCCAGTAGAATTTTTTGAGTTTAGCCTTGAGTTGCTTCGATTTGTCTATGATGTGTTGTTTCCATGTCAATCTCCTGTCCAAAGTCATGCCCAGATATCTGACTGAGTCCTTATTAGGAATAGTAATGTTGTTAATGGTCACCTGAGGGTAGGTTTGTTTTCGCAGCGTGAAGGTTACATGTGTGGATTTATTCGAATTTGTTTTTTTTATTTATTATTAATTTACGATCAATTCTCGCATTGAGAATTTTGAGGAAACACCCAGCTGATCTCACAAAGGATATAACCTAACAAACACGAAGATGGTACCCCGCTGGGGGTAACCATCCACATGCTATGTATATATAGGATATAACATTTTACCTAATGTCCCACTGGACAAATTGTAAAATTGCAATTAAATAATAAAAAAAGAAAAATTGAGAATTTTCAGTAATTTCCTCTGGCGTGGCGCAGTGACATGTTTAATTATTTATAATAAGTTAATACTTATTATAGATAAGTATAATAAATAAGTAATTATTACTTAATATAAATATCTAATTAAATCTTATGCTTAGATCTAACGGGTAGTATTTTTTAGTTTAATTTTATTTAGTTTAAGTAATTTAGTTATTAGGGGGTTCCGATGTTTGTTGACTCTTTTGCTATATCTGTTGCTATATTTAGTTATTTCTTCTTTGAAATATATATGTGGGTATATTGAGGTCGCGATGTATTACTTCGGATTTGTTGATGACAATTTTGCTTAGGAAAGTGAGGACAGTAGACACCATTTCCGATTGAATGATAAGAAGGTTGGTGGACCAGGAAGGGTATTAGCCGCCCTCGAGGGAAAGTTGCGAACGGAAGATACCAAACATGAGGAAAACTAACTTTCCCGTGTCAACCTCTAGCAAACAATAAATGTAAAGGAAACCTGAAACAAAAGATACTTGTTTGATCCGAAGGACCTTAATTATAAAAATGTCAAGATCCATGGTGGGTCCTTAAGACTATTGAGAATACACGCCAAGGATGTGCAGACATCTAGCTGCCATCTTACCCGCGGTGTGTGGCCTGGTTTCTGATGTGGATTGATGTTACACTAGCGTGTGGATCTGGACTAGCATACACATTGTACTTATACTTGCTTAAATATATTTTCTATTATACATTCATCCACGCATTTCCTTTCTCTATTACGAGATAAAACCTTAACATTTATTAATCTGAATTAATTATCACGCTTCGTACATTCACACCATCTGATATTTATGAAAGAAAATGTATATCTCTTCACGTGTCAGGTAAAAAGCGGAGAGATAAGGAAAGAGCGTTGGAGACGATGTTTCACTGTCTTTGTTGTTGAAAGAATAGATGAACGTTGGTTAATTCTGTAATACATTTTGTTAACCTTCAGGGAAATTCAACTTTATTTCTTATTCTTTTGTGTCGCCTCGACTCGTATAACCAATCGATAGATTCTTTCGCGTTCTTTCGACGTAATTGATCCACGTCCTGTTTCGACGACGTTTTCAAACGATTCCTCCTTGAAAGCTTGAGAATGAATATTAAATATCCTTTAGGTATTGATCTTGTAATCGAATAGGCTAAAGAAAGCTGGAATCCACAAATCTTGTATACTTTGAGCTTCTACGCTCGATGTAATTGACTGGTGCTTGCATAACCAATTGTCCTTGAAGATCTTCTTCCACCATGGAATCCGCCGATTCTTTGATTTTACAATTAAAAGGCATATTTTCATCGATAAGGCTTGATCGACGCAACTGCTATTGAACCGGTCTCTTTGTGCTGCCCGAGACAATCGTTTTCAAAGGCTTGTCGATACTCGATGCGTTTAAAAATGTGATATTCTGATCGTAGAGAACAGGGAATATCTGCCTAAAGTCACAATAATTTTCAACTATACTGTGAAAGTAGGAGAAATACATATAAAATTGTATACTTAAGGTTTTAGATAAAAAGATATAATTTTTCTATTTATGAAACATATTACGTAAAAATGAAAGTTACTGAATATTTTCATAACGAAAATCAAATAGAAAAATAGAATTTGATAAATAAAAGTAATTAAAAAATTGCCGCAGGACATTTCTTTTATTGCTTACCAAAATAAATATCGCATGATTTTGTACAGATTTCTCCTAATACAAATAAAAATGTTTCGCATGGAAAATTTTTAGGGGCTGTTCCAAAGCTCCGAGTTTTAAGTGATCTTCACCAGAAAGGAATTTTATGACGACAAAATAAGAAAGACACTCCATTTCTCCCCAAATCAACTCGATTCCCAAACTCAATCAAAACACTCCACTTCATCCTTCCCCAGATCCCCTGCTGTACGTACTCTCTGAGAAAAGAGTTTTCGGATACAGAAATCTGCCAACTCATGCAAATTCATGGAACGTTTGCCAATATACACGTTTCACTACACTTTTACTTCATGTATTTCCACCGACAACTTGTTCCTTCGTACGATCCCATGCTAATTCATTTATCCTTTCCACGAATATCTACATGACCGTTCTTCCTGTTCAATAAATTATCAAAGCCTTCTTGCACTAGATAAACGAAATTCTACTTTTAATATTCTTTTTTTTGTAATATATTTACTAAGCCAACATAATTGTGTAATTTTCCAGACAATAGAAAGCTATGCACTTTTTATATTTCCTTAATATTTAAGAACTCTGTTACGTTTCTTCCACACAATATATTTAAACATTTAATATTCTTTTTTTTTGTAATATATCTACTAAGCCAACATAATTGTGTAATTTTCCAGACAATAGAAAACTATGCACTTTTTATATTTCCTTAATATTGAAGAATTTTGTTACGTTTCTTCCACACAATATATTTAAACATTTACGTTCAAATTCTTCAGATATTCTTCCGTGTTAGACTGCGATTTTTTATAAAATTTTTACTTATTAGAAATTTATATTTTTGCGAACACGACTAAAGAAATACAACTTAAACGAAGATTCGTTTTACTTATCAAAGATTATAATGATACCTTACTTTGGATATGTTATATATTTTTGAACATTGTACGCGTTTTATCCATTTGTTTATTCGACCATTCGCGGAGAGACGCGATCGCGATAAAGCACGTCAACGGGAGTCGTAAATTCCCGTTACGATTAGATAATCGACACCACGAAATGATCGACCCCCTTATTTCTGTTAAGATAATAGGGGGTGGTTCAAATGAGTTTACACTGAATTAACAGGTATAAATTAATGTTTATTCCAACAACTTTGTAAAGAAGATAGTTATAACCGATGCGTATGTACAAGCTAAGTAAGTGATTGATTTAAGGGTAGAAACCCGGTAGAGGTATGTTGACTATTCTAACGATGAAGAATAAGTGAAGTTTAGTAACGATGCTGTGGCGGAGGAAAGCTAGTGATGGGTGTGTCTAACGCACGGGGCCATCGGATTTGCTGATGACAATTTTGGTTAGGAAAGTGAGGGCACTAGACATTGCTTCTGATTGGATAATAAGAAGGTTGGTGGACTAGGAAGGGTTTTAGCCACCCTCGATAGAAAGTTGCCAATGGGAAGCATCATACACGAGAAAAACTAACTCTCCCGTGTCTTCCCGTAGAAAATAATAAACTTTAGAAAACGATTTAGTAAAAAGATCTTTGTTCGGTCTGAAGGACCTTACCTAGATAATTCCTGAGATTTATGGTAGGTCCTTAAGGCTATTGAGGGTACGCAGTAAGGATGTGTAGACATCTGGTTGCCATCTTGCCCGCGGTGTGTGACCTGGTCTAGGTAGAGTATCGCCAGACGTAACACCATTCTTACATCTGTCTTAAAAATTTGACACAATCCCGGAGCAAATATACCAATTAATAAAATCCTACTTAAGCAGCAGAACCTTCGTAATAAAAATCAAGGACACATACTCTGAAGTTAAAGACATCAAGGCAGGGGTTCCGCAGAGAAGCGTCCTAGGACCAATACTATACACATTATACACGGCCAACATACCAACAACTACCAATAGCAAAATACTGACATTCGCGGACGATACAGCTGTACTAGTGAGGCACACTAACCCAGAAACAGCAGTCACATTACTACAAGAACACATCACAAAAATAGAAAAGTGGCTGCAAGTTAAACAAATAAAAGCAAACCCCAACAAATGCAACCATATTACATTCACATTGCGAAAGCAGATGCCACCAAACATCCTACTGAACGGCACGCACATAACACAAACAAGACAAGTCAAATACCTAAGACTCCACATAGATACACAACTGACATGGAAACAGCATATTAAATCAATAATAGACAAAATACAGACAACAAGGAGACAAATGCATTGGCTAACAAGTCGAAAATCCAAACTAAGCATAGAAAATAAACTAAAAATATACAAAACAATTATAAAACCAATCTGGACATACGAAATACCACTATGGGGGACAGCAGCAAAGAGCCATATAAACAAAATAGAGACATTACAAGCAAAAATTCTTAGAACAATAGTAAACGCCCCATAGTACGTTAGAAACGAGGATATTCGGAAGGACCTGGGAATACCAACGGTCAAGGAGGAGATTACCAGATGCGCGGAAAGGTACAGAGAAAGAATAACAACACACCCAAATCGGCTGGCTACGGAAACGATCAACACAAGCATAGAAAGAAGACTAAAAAGGAAACACCCAGCTGATCTCACAAAGGATATAACCTAATAAACACGAAGATGGTACCTCACTAGGGGTAACCATCCACATGCTATGCAATTATAAGATACAACATTTTACGTAATGTCCCATTGTACAAATTGTAAAATTAAAATCAAACAATAAAAAAAAAAAAATTTGGCACAAATGCATAAAAACCCGCAATCTATTCATTAATTTTATTCACATTATCTTCATTCTAAACCTTGACACGCTCTTCATTTACCCTAACTTGACGCATCCTTTAGTCCACCCACGTACCTGTAATATTCAAACCGCAATCATATACAACAAATAATCGTCAAAAATTCCCATTCCTACGCTATGTAAAGTCCGTTTTCATATTTGTTGATACATTGGACACCCACGGGGCTCAGTTGACGATACTGTTTCGCGTTTCCCGCGCGTCGAAAAATTCTAAATCGATTTCCCAGTGAGATGAGGGCGCGAGCTTCATTTCCTCGACTTCTCCTCCGAGGAAGTTCGACTAGGCGGATATCGGTGTCCGGTATTAAAACGTAGGCGATCGTAATCCTTAATGATCGCGTGATATCGAAGCTGCTAATCCAGCGGGAGTTAATTCTGTCGTTCTTCGTGAAATGAAACCGGCGCGTGGGTGTCTGCTAACGTTCTGTTGATTTTGTTGCTGCTGTACGTGCCCATAAGTGTGTGTACATACTTTCGTGGATATATACTTTCGTTCTTTCCGCCTTTTTTTTTCCCAGGCTTATTCCCTTGTGCCAGCGAACGCCCCGAGCGGCTCCAAATGAAAGGTAAAGAAGCGAGTTTCCGTTTGCTCGTTACGAAATGCCCGAAATTAAGGAATGAAGAGAACGGTTGTATTTTTAACGCGAGTGAATAGGATGCATTTCCAGCGAAGAGCATAACTGGATCTGTAATTCTGGATTTTATGTAAATCATATTTTGTTGCCATTAATATTCAGGTGTACGAAAATGCATGTAATCTCGAAAGTTCAGTTATGGTTTTCGCTGTAAACGCCACAAACTTGCGTGAAGTGGCTCAGTTGCAGCTTTCAGTCTCGAAATCTCTCTGAAATTGGATCTCGTCGCTTTCAAACGTTTTCCGAGATTCATGGCAATGGTTTTTAACAAATTGATAATGCTTGTATTTTTACGAGTGGATGGGTAGGACACGTTTAAGTGTCGCGAGCTTACGCGGCACAATTTGAACGATGATATGGCAAGTGGAAGCTTCGAGCCCCGAAACGTTTGTGAAATTAGATCTTGTCGCTTTGGAAGAATGTTTCTGAAGATTCGTGGCAATGGCGTTTAACGAATTAATTATTTTTATCCAGAAGGTAGGGTGCGACGGTTTTCAGTGAATTTTCTCCCGTGCTTTTTACATTAAGCTATTACTCGTTGACGTGTTCGAGCGGTTGCTAATTACATCGTGCTTCTCGCGCATTTCACGCCTGTCTGGATCGCGTTGAAAGCGTTTACGAGGAAAATTTTTACAACGCGGGGCGGCCGTTTAAAACTAATGACCCTAGAGGTGTGAAACGTTTTTCGTCGCGGGAAAGGCTGAGATCCCGCGGCGTAATATAAACCAGAAAAATACTTTTCGTGCAAGTGGGAGAACACGATAATTGCACGTGTGTTTCAAATTTCGCGACGCGTGTTTCGTGAAAACACGGAACGTATCCAGAGATTTCATCATCGGGTCCAATGAAAATTATGACTTACGTGTGAAACATTCAGTAATTAATGGATAACCTCTGGAGAAGCGTTCGAACGTCTCTAGTAGATCTGGAAAGGAATTTACAAAGAAATTTGACAAATCTCTAGACGAAGGAACGAAAGATTATTGAAAGACAATATTCTTCGTTTTCCAGAAATCAGAGGGAAATATCAAAGCGATAAATTTCTACTTACAGCCATAATTTTGATATCTTTCGACATACAAGGAAACGCGAAAATAATCAGACACTTGTACAATCTTCTTATGAATATATCATTATGTATTATTTATGTTACGAAAGAAATATTTTGAAATTTCATTAGTACTGTCCTGATACTCGATTCTCAGGATTATTTTGACAAATTTTACAAAAAATATGAAAACGTACGTATCTTGAACAGTTAAACTAATATCACTGGTCGGTAAATTATACAAAGGATCCTTGGTAATACAATGAATGGTGTATGTTATATGACTGCTATATTGGAAAAGATAGACGTGATATCAAAGAGCAACAGTACATATTTAAAAGTTAAAACACGATATGATCGATCTTTCATCCTTCCCCTAACACGATTGTAAATGACAAATACATATGTATTTGTCATTTATTTATACATGTAAATGTATATCGTTAGAATGTATCGGAAAAACATCGAAGTCGCAACGTACATGATTTTCCTACCGCGAAGAAAGCTTCCGGTAGGCACGAATATTCCGGGAGCGCGATAAATCACTCGTCCGACCATTATCGCTGTTTTCCACTGAAAGTTCGCCCTATGCAGCGATGCACGCCACGGAACGCGAGCGTATCGAGCGTATTCCCCGGAACAACGGCGAACCGCAATTTCGTTTCGCCGCAATTCCACTGTAACGAGGCAACGCGTGCCAGTTAAATAATTCTCGATCGACATGGTGACTCGACAAGTTAACCGATTTGTCAATTGGTCGCCAAACCAGCTATTTCGGTTATTTTCGTCCCAAGTTCTCCCTTTCTCTTTTCTTTTTCCTTCTCCTCTCGTCTGCTCGTTTCTTGCCTCGTTTCTCCATTTTTTTTTCTCTGTCTAGAGCTTCGAGAGTTCGTTACGCAGCAGACGGAGTGCATGAAATCTCGACGCATTGTACAATCGTACAATAAGTCTGGTATTGAATTCGACGACATAGCAACGGCGTAACCGTGAATGAAATTCAAGATTGTTTGCTTTATTCAGCTGGGCCGGCCGAGCGGAAAATGCGCCGAGCGCAGCACGCCCGGTATCTGTCGATACGTTTGGCAATTTCTATCGCGGCGACGATTCCCGCTTGATTTTCTTTGCCGTAATTTAGATCTCGTTCATGACTTAAGATACCGATCTATGGTCTTGAATTCTTCGTTAAAGAAATGAAAATGTCCATTAAAGATATCGCTAAATTTCTTCTTCTCAAATTTGTCGGACTTTTGTGACACGTAGAAAAGTAAATACTCAGAGTGATGAGTTTTCCGAGAACGAATTTACAAGGTTTTTTCTTATAGCTAATGCCAGAGTCACGAATGACCGAATGAAAAGGGACGTCGTCCATTTCTGATATTTTTACGAAAGCTTCTCTTGCAGGATCGCTCATTTGCATTAATCATGAACACTTTTTTATCCGACGATGGATTGTGATTTGTCATTCAGTCTCAGTTATCGTTTGAAATTCCCTGCGATTGTCACTGAATAACGAGCACATTCTCCTGTTCTCTGTTCTCTCCTTCTTCCTATACCTCCCTTACACCTTCCCCCCTAGTAAAATTTCATTTTTCGCATCGAGTTTCATTGTACACTACTCTCTTGTAATTCGTTCTTTTAGGTGAAAGAATGTGACCCCGATCCGTCGTTGCGGAGCATTTGCATCTTTTCGCGGTTGCTCTTCTCCCTTTTTTCCCCTCTTCGTCGTCGGGATATTCTTAATCCAAGCCAATCCCCTTCGATTAACCGCTTTTCCTCTCTGAATTCCGTCCTACGGTCGACTGTTTCCTGCCCTCGAAATGTCTAAGGCTACGGTTACAGTGAATACGCGTTCCGACGAATTATCGTGTCAACAAAATTAATTAGAATTGAAATGTCAAGAATAATTAGCCACGTATACCTATTTCAAGCTGTTTCTTATATTCGTATCTCGAACTGAATACCAGGTAGCTTAAGTATTCAATTTCAAAACCGAAGAAGGATTTGCAACGAAATTATAAATTTTTTATCTAAGAGGATTCATGAGCGAATTTTTCTCTGAAAACGACGTTGGCACGATTTTTGCTTGGTTGAAAGCAATTGGTTTCTGATAATTGAAGGACATACAAATCTTCTCCTTAATGACTCGTTAAATCGCCAATTTATTTCGCGTCAAGATCCCTTCTCTATCCCGTACGAAAACGACATTGTCGGACGTTTGAGCAGCGAACTGAATCGATGGCAGCTTGACCTAAGTAGAATAGGACCATGTGTAGCCAGACATCGCTGTAACCGACTAAGTAAAATAAAACCGCACGTGGTTAGATTAAGAGACTAACAATAAGAGGAACGTACAGACAAGCGGAAGGGGAATCTGTTTCTCACAATTTAGGAAGGAGCAACAGTAGAATAGGTCGCTAGGAAGGCAAACAAACAATCCCAAATGATAAGTGATTAGGTTGACCGAATGGGACAATAGCTTATCTAACAAGTGAAACGTGACCATATGGAATCAGACAAGAAACTTCTAGTAGTATCTGAGCTTCTCTCATTCTGTACGTCTTAGTTAATATCTTCCATAAAACGTCGTCTACGTTAGAAATGATAGAAGCGGAGAAAAAGCTTTCTTGATAAGAAATAACCAGATCACTCAGATACGTCAACATATATCGAATTTCGAGGTTTTGTAATGAGCGAATGAAATTGAATTCGAGCGACACTGACAACAATATTCATAGTTTTGTATTATTTTCATCGGCAGGGACGCGTAGAGATTTTCTAATATCAGTCATCCTGTTTACCTGATTTTTAACAAACAAGCCTGATTGATCGTTTTCTCTGAAAGATAATCTCGTTGACCAATGCTGGAAACGTGCCAACATCGATAATAAATAAAAGTAGCTGGAGAGCAAAATTTCTCCTTTTGCGGTCAGGAGGATGAAGTCTGTTTTCCTACTCGATTGAACCAACAGACTTTTACAACTGAAAGATTGTTCTGCAATATATTGCAATACATTCTTCGTTATAAGATAGAGTACGAATCGCGGACATATTGTTTGGATTTATAGCCTTACATTCTTTTATACGATCATAAAAACAGAGCGTACGAAGTTTCGTTAAAATTGTCACATACATTCATTTATATGTATAAAATACGTACGAACGTATAAAGATCGGATTTTATGTAGCGTCGCATAACGATGGAAACGAACAGGATCAAGGAATGGAAACTAAATTTCCACCACTCGCGTATAAATTCTGACCCTCGCAGCTATAATCATTGCTGAGCCGGTGAATCGTCGTATATGGTAAAGCGAAATGGCGTCGACCTGATTGCTTTCGACGACCCTCATAAACATGTCGCCACTGGCACGCGGATATATTATGACAGTGAATCGCAGGAAAACAATTTCCGAGTTCTTAAATATTCTAGCGCGAACAATTCGTTCCTCGTGTGCAGTTGCCAGCTTTGAATTCATCACGATGTGTTTTCTCTTGAAAACGTGCATGTCCTCGCGTCACGTCTCGCCGCGGAGCATAAAGAATTCACGGGTCGCGAAAAACGACGCGCTGAACGGAACAAGAACAAAAGTGCGAGCCCGACGGCCGGCGAAAGAGAGAGAGAGAGAGAGAGAGTAAGAGAGAAAAAGAGAGAAGATAAAGCGAGCGTGAGACTAAAGACGCGAAAAGAGGAGCTCGCCAGCTAGCGCTGGATTAACTTTCCTCAACCATGAGGTAACTTTGACGTGTATTTAACTTTGATAGGATTCGCTGACGCTTCTGTTCCGCATTAAGTAAGCGTAGGAATTACAAATTCCTCCGGGTGCGTTATTAAACCCTATCCGTCGCGTGGTGCGATGTAAATTACAAAAAACCATTGTTCCAACCGCTGACAGGTTTGCTTGCCTGTCCTTAATCTCTGCGCTGTTTTGCACAGTACTTGGATTTCACAGTAAAATCTGAATTTGCTTAGACATCCGGAATTTAATCGTAATCAGTTTACAGCTCTGTTTGTTATTTAAATTCTATTTTAATTTAACGTAAACTTACTGATCTTTTAATTCCCCTTAAACTTCGTGTTCTGTTCCCAATCAATATTCGAGTATCTGAAACTCCTTACGCGTGGCGCGTCGCTTCCACAAGTAAATCCCGTCAATATATTGAAGTGGTGGTCACCATCAGTTTGCTATATCATTGGCTGCTTTTTCCTCGGATACAGGTTTCATCCGGTGCACTTTCCTTTCCTTTGTCGATCGCACTCCAGTTCCCACCAACTCTCACGCGAGGCCTCCTTCCGATCTTTATCCTTTTCGCGTCGCAGATGGCCGATGAAAGCTTGTGCGGTCGAAATCCTCTCTGTACCGTGAGATTTCTCGGAGCGATTGCGCGAGATCAAGCGAGTCTACCCACCAAGCTTTAATGCTACGATTGATCTAAGTGTTAAGTGCACTTACTACTCGATAAAATCGGCCCACCAAAGTATTTCAAGTATTTTGTACCAACTTATTTTAAATATACTTTACGTGTTACATGTACATTTTACGTGACATATGACGTGATACAATTATTATGATCGTATTGGTAAATTTGAAAGAAAATTTTAAGCCGAAAATGTATAGAAAGGTTATAAGATGTTTATTGCAAACATACGTTCTATTCGTGAATCGTGATTAGCTTGGAAGATGTTTCGAAGATGGGTGAACTGTGTCTTCTTCGTTGCTTGCAAATACGACGTTATTTATATGCTGTTCGCTTGGACACGAAAGAGTGGAACTTGAAAAGTTGGAACGTTCCAGGAAGAAAAGGTTGTCCGTAAGTATCGTGCATGTAAGAGGGCTCTCGCGATAAGGGTGGCTGCGAGGTTTGCGAAGTTAGAGACTGAGAAGCATACGACTGAGTTGAACAGTAACGTCGGACGAATAAATTCTCGAGTATGAACGAGTAAGGGGGGATTCGCGAGTGATGGATGTAAAGACGTGTATAGCACAGAAAAGCCCCGATCACACTCTCTTAACTTCCATATATATTTATATTTTCGCCAAAGTTTTCTCATTTTTTCCAATTTTTTCAACGTAGTTAAAAAGTTCATACATAGACGGCGTGATGAAAGTACTGGAACGCCAGCAGAAAGTTTCTACGAATGTACGTATTATACGTGTTATACGAAACAATTTGAAATTTCACTAGCATTATAATGGAAACAGATTATCATGATTATATTGGTAAAATTTGAAACAAATCTGGAAATGTACGTACGTAGAAGCAATAAAATATTACATTTAAGTATATATTTCGTAGAAAATATTTAGACGCATGCAAAAATGATAATAATGCCAGAACGTATGGCACGTTACATTTTTAAAGACATATAATTTTTATCTTTCTTTTTATAACATCGCGTGAATGACGTTGTAAAGGGGTTAACGATGCTGAAAATAGACCACGTTACATTTTCCATAACAAATTACTCTCCCCTTTTTTTCCCTCTCGTGTCTATATCTCCGCTTCGCTAGATATCTCGTCGATAGATGCGAAAGAGTAAAGAGCAAATGTTACAGCAACAACCTGAGGGACATTGAAGAAAAAAGTATCGAAGAAGAGATACCTTTGCCTGCCGTACGAAATTAGTTCATCTGAAACATTTCATGCGCTTGAAATTCCGGCTGCGAGATAAGCTGGCCCCGGTAGTAGTAAAAAGTTTCGCGGGAAACGACCGTGGATTGGCATTTTCGAGTAACATCCAGTCAGCTAGCTGGCCGAGACGCGACCAGCTGGAATTCCGCGCGTACTCGGTGAACGACTCGCCGGTAAGTTTTAATGACGTCCCAACCTCGGTCCCCCATACCCTCTGGGGAGCTTTTTCAGTCGTATGTTGGCGCTTTGCGGCCTGTTTCGGTCAACTCCATTGGGATAATGCACAAAGAAATTCGGCTGGCTCCAGCAATTAACGTACTCACGCCCATTTATATGGCGTTTTTGTGCTGTTACGTAAGAGCGTAAGGATTTGTGCGAATTAACGGGTGATCGATAATCGAGCTAGTGTTTATTCGCGAATTGGATGCATGGTGCCACGTGGAATTTTAACGCACGTGACAGGAATATGCATCGTGTGAAATCTTTAACTCTTCCAGCGGTAAATAGTTTCCGGAAATGTGTAGTAATTCTTATTAATAATAATAATATTATAATTTTTCAGTGTTTCAGGGATTATTAGTCTGTATTCTTATATACATATTTTATACGTTTATAATAACGTTAGTGCATGGATTATTCTTTTATATACTATTACAACATTTATTTTAGCCAATAGAAACACAGATTAAACTTACAGAGAAGACTGTGATATTTATAAGTTCTTTTATCGAGATACACAGAAACTAAGATGCTCCAGTCACGAAGCTGCGCATTATTTACTGCCATTTTTTGAATATAACAATTTATTATTATATTATTACATTATATTATATATTATATTACGTCGTATCACTTCTGTTAAAGGTAGATCATATTGTGTACGTTTTGTAAAACACCAGCCAAATGAAATTAAATTTCCTTCATCATTTGTTAATCCAATAATTGTGGAAGTTTCTGAGCAAGAAATGCTAAGAGATTAAATAATTATCGTAACGTATGTGTAAATAGCAGTGAATATACCAACGAGCATAAACATGTCTGTAATCCAATATTCCTACATCATGGTCGTGTTCGCCGCACGTCTGACGTTTGTGTAGGAATGTGTATAGTGTTTGTCAATTGACTCGTAAGCTGGCTTGTCTGATGCTCATACTCGTGAATGAACTCGAGAGATCTAGTAGTTGTTAGGTATGCAGAGGCTTGTTGATACTCTATTGTGTCTGGATTCCAAAGTGTTGTTTCATCTCATAAACTATTCGAAGAGTTACGTTAACATATTACGTTTCCATTTGATTTTTAAATAACGTCGGAAAGATTTCAGTGAAGATGGACAAACGGTTAAGCGAAAAGGACAAAGCTATTCGCACGAAGTCACGTAATTACGCTAAGGATGGTCTGTTACATTTTTATGTTTATTAATGACGCATGACATAATGAAATTTTTGCCATCTGATAGCTTGTGTTGAACGTGAACTACGAGTACGGCAGTCTAGATTTCAAATTTTCGATTAGTTTGAGTATTGAAAGTTCGTCGAAGAGATCGAATTGCTTACCTAGTGGTTCTTATTAGATTCAAAGTGGTCCCATTTCGTGATATTGCAAAGCAAACTCCAGTTCGATCAATCGCTTCGGTATTGTTACCAACCGGGTCGTGTTGGTTTCCGCGGTTATCTACAGGGTGTCTCGTTAAACTTTTTCAATAGTTTACTTGCGGCGAATTGTTTTGATTAAATGTTGTATTTGTAGGCCAATTTTTTTTCTCTCCGCAGGAATAAAATTAATGTTTACTTTGAATTCTTCCTGTTATTTTCATAGAGGATTATATTAATCGTTCAATAATTATGATTGTGTATCTTATCGGAGAAATTTAGAGAAAAAAAGTAGAACTCCGCTCTTCCATTGTTTTTTTTTCCTTCCCGAGTCCTATCTACTTTTAAAGTTTCGAACCCTTCTTTTACTACCCTGTAGGCCCAGAGATAAGATGTTTGATGAAATTACAGTGGCGGACAGAGGAAAGTTTAAAAGGTCAGCGGTACTAAAAGGCCAGGTAATTTTATAAAACGAAATAATAATTTGTGAAAGCAATGAATAGACATAATATACGTATACTTTGGAATATATGATTAGCAACGTAGCAAAAATGTTTAATACAAAAGTTATTATCGTTGATGTATAGGAATATCAATTTCAGACTTTCATTTGTCTGCAGCAAATGTTTAATTTATTATTAACTTCCAATAGCGATATCTTTGATTTCGGTTCATGATAAAAAATACACGTGGCAATAAAATCACTCGTGGTAAAAAATAAATAAAATGCCCATTACAAGTAACTCCTTGAATTTCAAGGAAGAGAGAAAACAAACAAACGTTCGAATAACGATTGCAACGTAGAAGAACGTTTAATTACAATAATACTTGGTTCCTACCATAAATTTCATTTGCATGGAAAATACGGCCGCGGTAAATTTCCATTCAAACTGATGGAAACCGACACTTGCGTAATTTCACCATGAAATAATAAAATACTTTCCGTGGTAGAAAACGCACGTGCGTGTTTCGATGCATTTATTCGATCTGCCGATGCTTACAAAATCACCTCTTTCTCCAACCCCCTCTTCTCTATAATAATACGTTCATACAATAAATAATTTCTTCGCACGAATTGCGTTCACGATCGAATTTCTCAACCAGAAATAAATAAAGCCGAAATAAAACGAAAAAGTTATAACATAAAAACAATAGTTCTCCCAAAAATCACGTTCACTACCGATTGTGAGCACAGAGAAAACATTCGCTCTCTTGATATGTTTCTATTACATCAATAAATTTCCCAATCAATAATAAATATAGAGTGGATTAAAAAATTTGCGGGTATGGGCGAGGTTGAATAATACCACGTGAATAAATACGAGGTTCGGGTCAATCGTAATTAAACAGAAGATCTTGTTCGGAACAGGATCCGCCCTTTTAATAGAATTTTCATCGCAGTACCGTATCCCGGGTATCTTGACGATTTGATCGTTTTCTCGGCGAATCGCAATGATCTTTTCCGGATAGAAGGAGCAACGCGAGAAACCCTGTGCTCCTCTGCGTGGAGACGATCGGAAACGGGGGAATCGCGGCCAAAGGAAGAGAATAAGGGTGAAAGGTGACCCAGTTCGAGAAGGGTGGCCGGGTTGAGTTTGGTGTCACTGCTTCCTGGCCCGGCATGACCCGGATTCACCTGCTCTGCACCCTCTCCTACCTTGCGTTTCTCTCCCTTTTCTCGTCCTTTAACAACCCCTTTCTCCCCTCGTCCTTTCCTCCCTCTTTCTCCTTCTATTGCTTTCCCCTTGCTTCCTTCCTTCCTCGATCATCGAGTTATGTATCCATGTACGAGATGGATCTGATAACCTAATAACCACGGTAATACAACGTATTGCGGCGAGGGGATATCGTTGCTGTGTGATTTGCGTTTTAGAGATTTCTACGACGTTACTTGAGGTTAAAGGAAAGAAAATAGACGAATGTAGGGTTTGTCGGAGAAGGGTCTGACAAGCATTAAGTTTCATGCGATTTATCGGTTACTTCAAAGGTCTGTTCGATTTCTTGGGATTCTAGGCTTTCTAGAATTTTTATTCTTTCATTCGTTCTGTCGTAGATTTTCTGTATTTTTAAAAATTGGATTGCTTCCGAGATATATTAAAGGGTTAACCTACTTTCGCTCTAACATGTCTGTATCCTTCTCGCTCAAATAATTTTGCAAAAACCAAAACAAGATGGTAATCCAAATTTATCGTAAATAGTAACGTGCGTCTCATGTGACTCACTATGCACCATGGCACGGTCAATATTTGATATTACTTTCCCATCAAACCGATAAAACGTTCCAACGCGATCTCCAGGATAGAGGAAAATTTCGACATGAATCTCCAAAATTCCAAAGATTTCACGCTAGTTTCGTCAAGAGTTGAAGGTAAAGGGTTCGGGAATCGAAATTGCTTGGAGAGTATCGCATCTGGGGGAATTCTCCGGTCGACGATCTGGAGTTCTCCTGGTAATTGCTCGGTCAACACCGCTACGTTTCCTGGGCAAACAGTCGACAAATATACAGCCGTAGGCGACACGGGGGTACCTCGTGCTTTTCCAATTGAATTTCTTACGGCTGTTTGCTGTTATTACGATCGGCGGGGACAAGCTCGCGGCCACGCAGTTTCCCATTAACTGGAAGAACAAATGTTAGGTCGGTACACGCTGTTCTACCTTGACCTGAGCTTGACCGGTGAAAGAATACGTACATCGGGTCCCGTTTCGCCAGGCATCACGTTCACGAATGGTTGGTAATTGCGAGCGAGCTTTTTCATCGAAAATTATTGCAGCACAGGAATAATCGAGTTACCACAATTTTTTCTCTGGTCCATTTATTTTGTATTTGCAGAATTTTCTTTAAAGGTATTGCGAGCTACGTGGTCTGTTTCAGAAGTAACGAGATTCTGTCCATAAAGGCTTTCCTAGATTACATTTTTAAGAATCAAAGTGATTGTCTTCAAGTTCCCAATGGCGTGAGATTGATGATTGATGATTTTTAATTTTACGGACTAAAAGCAAGTCATTAGGTAAATACATTTTCTCATTGTGTAGCTGTTACTTTCAAATATGAGAAATGTTTTTCAGAGGTGGATTCTACCACAGCATGGATGTTTAAGAATTACCATTCAATGATAACAGTCGTTTAAGATTCAAAGGTGGATCGGTGAACAATAAATTACTCGTACTTCAAGTTACTCGTTATATCACCGCGCAATAATTCTAGAGCAGCCTGTGGAATTTTCCTGAAGGATTAATTATACTCAGACACAATGTCGATTCTCATAGATAAATCTTCTTCGTTATGAATGCAGTAATAAAACAACGCGAGATCTCATCGATTTGTGTGAAACAATGAAAGCTCTTTAAAGTGGTTCGTGATTTTACTACGTTGAAGAACCAATCGTGATTTATTCGTAATCGATAATCGGTGTTAACGACTGATATTATGGTTGAGTTATCACAATTGTTAGGCGATAGTTAAGGAAAGAGACCAAAGTTTTGTTAGTTCGTACGATTTAATCGCATTAACCACGTATAGCGGGCAAACGGAGTTTGCAACTGCTATGAATAAATGACCAAAGTCGGGCTGGAAAATATGAGAACATAAGAGGAAGCTCAATCGATGTAGGATGCAATGTAATGTTGCGGGCTTTCGGCGGTCTGCTTCTGCGGGAAATTTGTAAGCACAGGTGAATCGATATCGTGCGAAGTGAAACTAGTCGCGATTAATCCCTTGTCGAAGAAAAATTGAAACAAGTTATCATTTCGACATGAAGAAGTTGTGTCTTTGTCTTTCACAGGGGAATAATTTTAAAGTTTAATATACTGTAAAAAAAAGAAAAAATAATGTGTTTTTTGTTATTCTTATTACACAGTACTTTTCTTATTTTCCATAAGGTAAAAAAGAAAAAAAACAAATAATCGATAAAGTGACATCGTCAGTGATGTACATAGGATTACAATAGCCTCGTCGAGCTTCCAAGTAAATCAGAAAACCAAGAAGAAGGAACTTTTCTAATTATTCTAAAGGGCTAGAGAATTAATAGGAAGAAGTGGAGAAATCATCTATAAATTGTTTTGTTCTGATAGTTTAGTGTAGCGGCATCACGTGGGTATGTACGTATCAGTAAAAAAACTGACTGAAAAGTGAAACATCAAACGGTGAAGCTTAATTGCTAGATACCGGAGAAGAGATTAATTAATTGATAGCGACCTGATGGAATCTATAATCGAGCGAAGTTTCCACGAAGTCTGGCGTTGTGATTTCAGCGAACAGCTGTTCGTTAGGAAATGTGAATTATAACTAAAGTGACTGGAATCTTTACGAAGATGAAACATAATACGCGCGTTTTTCGCGAAATTCGTGTAATTCATTTTGAAGTTCTTCTCTTTCTCGCGTTAAAATAATTCAATTCGAACTATACCTAGTGGTTTATAAAAGCGGGAATTCGACAAATATTACAGAAATAACGAGAGAAATCACAGGAATCCGCTTTGTAGAAATCAAAGATTATCGCTCGATATGTTAAAAAGCAAATGGATACACGAACACAAACGAACCATGCTGTTCGTCGATCAATCTACCTATTCTTTGTTTCTTTCGCGTCTTTAATATCTCACGCTTAACGAAATATCGCGTGATCAGGATTGCAGAAGAGGAACAAATGGTCTTTTACTAATCTTATTTCTCTCGATTAATTCGAATTGTCAGCGTGTCAGCAACATTATCGACGACTTAATCAATAGTCGGCATCTACAGCTCCAACATTACGGCGCATCTCAGCTCGCTATAATTAATCCAGTCATGCGCCGCTGGATTTGCCAAAGAAGATCCTCAGAGCACGTCTTGGATTTTCGAGAAATAAATCTTGATCTTCCGGTAAAATCGTAGGTATTCTTCCTTTTCCCCGATTCCAATTGGTTGATCCGTGTAACATGATTCGCTTCTTTAATCCTTCGCTGCACATTGCTCGCGAGCACAGTAAATGTTCTGGGTTGTTGACGTCGCGAACTAAATTAATTTCTAGAGATATATTTTTATTAATCTTAGCTAACATCAGTCGTGGCTGGAAATGTAAACGGACTTCGGATGAGAAATATTTCTGAAATTGAAATTGAACGAAATTTTCAAAGGAGCTGCGAATTAAAGCGATGAAAAAAGAAATTGTCGCTGATTATAGAAGGGAGAGGTCTCGGCTTTCCTTTAGAATCTACTTAATTCGAGTTTTATCGCAAGGATGGCAACGTAATCGAGATGCATATCGCTCTGCTCGTAAAGTGTAATACCACGGCGAGCTGTAATAACTTTTTATTCTGCCGGCACGAACACCGATATTGCTTCCTATCCGTGAAACACAAGATTGAAGGCACCTCGATTACGTTTAACCGCTTCTTTCACGATTTTATTTGAATATCGTTACATATTTATTAATCATCGGATATAAATGACATTTATGCAATATAAAATTAAAATAACTTTAGCCATATTTATGTCGAAATGTGTCAGACTATAAATTTACATGCTACATCCCACGCTACGTATATTCTATTTTTCGTAATAAAATGCATACAGCGGAGTAAGGTGGGTTGCCTGCGTTCAGGCAGTTTCAACGCGCAATTAAATTATTTATAACTTGAAAAATAAGACAAAACCAACATGTGTGTACATCAACTCTTTCGTTATCCTCATATTTAACATTTAGGATATTATATAGGCACATACATATATTTGAAAATGTAAACATTAAAAAATTTGAATATTTCAATGCTTGAAAATCTGAATACTTGAACATTAAAATATTTGAAAATTTAAATAGAGGTATCCCCCGTTTGTCTATGCTGAACTAGTTGACCCAATTTTTCGAACGCCGATCGCCGTTTACCAATTACACGTAATCCAGCCAGTGGCGACGGCGGCGTATCGCGATGCAGGAAGGCCGCGCATTATTCCTCAGATCGGAAGCCAGATCCATAATGAAAAGCAGGTAACAAAGCGTGGGAAACGCGAATACATCGACACGACCGATGCCCCACTTTTATACGCGGATTTCCATATACTAATAACAAGACTGCCGAAGCATGCATAACGTAGCCACGTTCGTGGTTGGATGATTTTTCGAAGGAGAGGTTTAGGGAAACGAGGAACATCAGCTGCACGCTCTAAGACCCCTTCTGCTTGCCGAAGGGAACTATATTGCGGAACGGTAGTTGAATTTAAGTTAGCAATGAAAAATATTTTCTCTACCCGTCCATATTGTTCTTTTCTTTCTTTTTTCTTTTTTGAGAGAAATTAAAATTTAGATCCTTATTCACCATATTACCTTCCATAGGTATTTGAATATTTAAAAATTATTGTACATTGTATAAAATATATTTCTCGACTGAAACTTCTTAATCTAAATTTAATCTCCGATCTTATTTACTTATGTACCGCACGTACTATAGGAAATTAATTGTTTTTATATAAACATAAAGCGTCCCCAATTTGGTTAATACATAGCGTTTGATTAATAGGAGGAATTTGTCTTGATCGATGGGAAAAATGAAGGGGTTTAATTTCGAGGTATAAAAAGGGAAGAGTAGGTGACCCAGAAGGGAAAGAAAGACTGACCTAGAAAATTTAAGTGATTTAAAATTTTCCCTATATATATATATGTATAAGCGTACAGCTGAATACATGTTTCCTGAAAATTCCAGTAGTACTAGTTAGCTTTCTGAATTCTACGTTGACCCGTAACTATTTGTCTGACCATGCACGGTTACTTCCTAGCAGCACGATTGTATCCTGGTCTATTTGACTTGCCTAATCATCCTTTACTGAATTCTACCGAGTCCCGTGCTGAACAATTCTACTGTAGTGATTTCGCGGCGGCTATCTAACTTTCCTAACTAATTTATCTATCTGCCGTAGCTGCTACAAATGGGAACGCCCTTAGAGAGAAAGAAACTCGAGGAAGAAGTTTTATTTAATTTCAGAGGAAGACACACCGAGAAATGGAGTACTGTTATTATTATGAATTTTTCCTCAAAATATCGTACGAAAGAACAGCGACACAATAGTGAAACGGTTATTTTTCGAGAGACAGAGAAAAGCAATTTCATTTAGTCGCACTTGTAATTAAGTAATGAGAAAAGTGTTTGATTATGTTAAGAACGAAGCGATTATTACATTTGAATTAGCTTTACATTATACCAGCCACAAAGGGATATTACTAACTTTTATTAATATAATAAATTATTTCTGTAACATTGAAACTAAAATATGAAATTTCGAAAAAGATAAGCTACGTTTCTATAAATTACGCAATTTACGTTCTTCTAATCGTACCACGTATTGCTCTTTCAAACCTGAAATATTTCAATGTAATTTATTTGCAAACATGCAATTTATTTCCAAAATCACGTAATTCATAAACGATTTCCAAGTCCAAATCGCAGCTCAAACAATTCTTCTTTTAAATCTACATTTACTTTCACGTTTAAAAAGCCCTATCATCATAGTTAATACTCTAGCGAACTTCTCCACTTTCCTTTCGTATATTCGATATCGCGGTAGGTATAATCCCGTTGGCAATTAACTTATGCAAAATCTCAGCCGGCCGAATAACGACTCTGTCGATTTTCGGATCGAGCAATCATGGTATTTCGCGTTTAATAAAGCTCCGCTGTGCTTCATGAATTACACAGAGCAAGCGAGCGAGATGGGGAGAGGCGGGGACGAAAAAAGAACAGCTTCAAGCTTAGAACCAGCGCGTTGATTCATCGAGATGATAACGAACGCGCCTCGAGCGCTTCCTAATTAAATTCGACTGTTAATTAGCCGCGTAATTACCCGGAGTTTCGATGCTTGGAGCGCGTCGATCCACCGGAAGCGTTTTCATGTTTCTTCGATGTCGAAAGGACCGACGGAAATACAATTTATCCCATTAATAAATTGCTCCTCGTGATCTTGTCAGCGGCGTTGTTTACCACTCCTTCGAACGATTATTTCGTGGAAAACATCGACAACAGAATTCTATCATTAACCTCGATATGACTAGTTAATCCTTCGCACGTAACAATTTCTCGACCTACTCGAATCGCGGCACGATAATCTGTTGTTCATAACTTTTACTCCTCTTTGGTTTCATGGGGAACGTTCCTTAGTAAAGTTACAACCACACATGGTAATTAAATGACTGTTGAAAACTTTAGCTAAAGCGTATACTGTAATCAACAGGAAATATTGCTGTTTGTTCTAGAATAGTAAGCTCTCGAGTCAGTTTTAACGAACGACTATTAATTGCAGCGAGAGATTGGAATTTAGTATTCATTTTCTGTATAATATTCAATAAGTTGCTACGAAACATACTAAAATCTATCAAATGCATCAAAATTAATTACCTGATCCTAATTAGCTTCTTCGCGTATAATAACATGATACAATTAGAAGCTACTTGAGAGAAGAAACTTAAGTTCCATAGCTGGATTTTACAAGCTACGTTTTATGAAACAAAACGCTGCAAAGGTGATACATGATTTAGATTAATCGTAGAAAATTATAGATCGTTAATGTTAGTCGAAAAAATTTAGATATATAGCAGCTCGTTTTCAGCAACACGAAGGAAGCTGGTTTAGCTTCGAGCACGAACGAGCATCTACGTTTCGTGCCGTCTGAATCCTTAATCTGCGCAAAAACAAAGGATCCGGCTAAAGAAAAAACCTGCAACTATTAAACGCTAAAACGCTTTAAGAAATTTCTTTCCTAAAGAATTTCTTCAGTCTGAAAATTCCTGACGGGTTAAAGCGACTCTCGAACAAAGTAGTGCGGCAATTTAACTTAATTTCTCCAGCACTTACACCGATGTCTTCTATATGTATATACATATATTTTTGCTCAAAAACCAGAAATATATACGTAAATTCGAGAGAATTCGCTGTAGGATTGCGAGACGACGGAAGGAATCCGTGCGATCGGAAGCTGGTTAAGATTTAAATTTAATTTTCGCGCAACGATTTCTTCTCGCCCTCTGGATGCATCCCGTAACAGTACGCATGTTCATGAAACGGAGCAGGCAGCTTCAATCGCTGATATTATATCGTCGTTCCTTTATAAGAACTAAGAAATTAATTTCGTCGATTCCCTGTAAAAGCTGCCTCCGTTTGATGGTATGAACGTTTTAGAATTCTTCTGGATTGTACGTTCGCAATCCGTAGTCGATATATTTGGATCCACGGACGCACAAAGATCACAGTTCCTATCTTTTATAGAGAAGCGGTTTTAAAATTCGATGTGTTTTTAAGCAGTTCCATATCAAAGCTGTCTCCTTTAGCTTTTAATTTGATGATCGACTCGTGTTTTAAGTTTGAATGTTGCACACTCGAGTTTGTTTCAGTTGTTCGTGCTTTACAGCCAGGAACATTTGGCCTAAATACAGTTAGCTAATGGCTATTGTTTCGGATAATTCTTGTAACATAGCGCGTAATGTCGATTATAATTCTAATTTCTCAGTATTTAGGAGCCACGAAACATAAAGCGATTGATTGACAACACAAAGTAATTACAGTTCATTTCCGAACTCGCGCGCATAATGCTGAATTTTGACACGCCTGTGATATAACTTTGTTAATGTTTTTAACAATTATCAACTAGTTTAACAAAATACAAAAATAATTCATCTAATGAAATAAATGAAATATATGCTATTAATTATAGAAAGATTAAAAAGAACAGTAATTAAATATAGGGAAAGTTTTAAAATTATCGTAAATAGAACCGAATTGGAAGTTCAATTTATTATTGCGTTTGTGTCTCAGTAGAAATTACGAATTTTTTCCAAGAGACAAAAAGAAGGGGATACGTAGGCAAGAACAAAACATGTCGAATATTTCAAAAGATGTATAACACGTTCAAAGCCGAAAGTGCTCGTTGGATGAGTTTGAAATCCAGTTTTGTGCGGAAATGGGCTAAGAAACGAGGGCTGGAGACGCCAAGGGGCGAGTAGCCTGTGTAACTCTCTTCTAATCTCTCGGGACAAGGCTGAAAAAAGGTATGTGATACAAGGGGCAGGAGAAAGGTGTATCCTTTCGAATCGACGGCGATACGAAAATTGGATTGTGTCACTAGCGAAGGACGTGCTCGTTTCTCTCACCGACAAGGAAGCCTGCTAGAAACTCGTGTAAACCAGAGACGAGGGAGAAATGAAATTTACGCGAGAAAAAGAGAAAGGAGCGAATATTTCGTAACTTTTAGAGGATATCTAACGATGTTCCCGACGATTACGATTAAACGTGCTGCAGGCATTAAATGATACGTGGTTTCCCACGTTAACTTTTATATTACGTTAAAGCACTTATTTAATACATCACAGAAGTAAGTTAGGATCTTCGATTAAGACGCTCTTAAATATAACTCTTTAAGTGTATTGAGATATGCGTGATTTTGTGTGCTACGCTAGATTATCCGCGTAATAGTGGCACACACATATGAGTACGAGTGTGTGGGAGTATGTGCGTGCACAGCGTCTCGTGAAACAGAAGAATCCAACTGTTCCGTTGGTAGTGTGGTAAAGAAGATGGGGAGACAAAGAGAGTGCTGAGACGCGTGCAAATGTGTATCGACGAATATCTTGTAAATCACATATCAAATAAATCTGAAACTATTTTAATATCAATTCTAAGTATAATCTAAGTATTCTTATACATTTATTTCGGCGATTAAGATCCACAATTCTCAACAAAATGCTGAATCGTATGGTCGTAACTATCTGTCGCAATTTTCACAAGCGTTGATGGAAATAGAATTTTGTTTCGTTTCGTGGAAAGAAGGAATAAATATAATGCAAAAAGTATCATGCGCGTTACGTATGACACGCACGAAGATGAACTCGTTAAAACTGTAGAAATGGCAGAAGGTAGTCGACGCGAAATTTCTGGCTGGCTCGTCCCACCGTTGCTGTTGAACGCGAGAATATTTTCGATGAGAATCGTTGCACAGAGGCCTGGAAAACGCGCGATAACGCTTCGACGCGGCGACGAGTCCTCCGTTCAAAGACAAATTAACGAAAAAGGGAGGAGGCCCGGAGCGTTGTAAAAGGATCGAATCCATTGTTCCGGCGAGGGAGCACGGACAAAGGCGAGAAGAAAGAAAGAAAGCGACTCCTTTCCGGATTTCAGTAAATCACGCCTTTAAATCTCTCTGGATCAAAGCAGCGACTCTTTGGCGAACATCGATGTTTCCCCTTCACGACCGAGAATGGGAGAAGCAGAGTTTTCACGGGAATCGAATAATTAACCGAACAGGACAGACGTTCACAAACTTCTCCGTGGGGACGATTATCGATTCATTATATCGTCTGCGACGCTGCCTCGTCGAGAACTTGGACGGCTTCGAAGACGATTACCGCCGAGAACGTCGAATAACATTGAATTTATGGCAAGAGGCTGCTTTCCTCGAGTAAAGGATAGTCTGACGTTATGCAATTCGAGGAAGTTTTAACCGAGGTTAAGATTCTATTTTGCGGTTGTATATGAACATTCCAATTGTCGCAAAACTTGAAATTTCGTTATATGATTTCATATTCGGTTTTCCGTCCCTTGATAATGTAGGATAAACTAAAACTGAAGATACACTTTGTTCGAAGTCTGTTCGTGAACTATACAAGATTTCCTAGCAATGTCAGCTAGGCGAGAGAAAGTATTTTTACAAATGGTATAGTTAGAAAATATTTTTCTTTCGATAATTTCATCGAATGTCTCCAGTGAGCCCCACAACATCATTAAAAACATTATTGATTGCCATTCGAAAAATAATCTGAAGAAGCCATTTCAAAATCATTTACCATAAATTCCACCCCCGCCTCTCTTTATACAGACTCCTCTCTTCTCCTTATTATACTACATAATTCAAAATAGTCGAGTCGTGGCTGGCTCAGGGAATAACCGCAGTTTTCCACAAAGGAATCGTCCTTCCACCTACGAGTTCGCCTAATCGGGTTCACGGACGATCGAACGTTGTATACCCAGCGTGAAGGGTCAAACGTTGCGCAATGACTTCTATCAGGGACCATTATGTGCTTGTTATTAATGGCAATGCGCCCGTGTGCTGGATAACGCGATCTCGCGAAGCACGTAGTGTTGTTCCGGCTGATTATTATCGAACGGCATTAACCAGGCTGGATTATCAATGTCAGAGTATTCGTTGAATGATATCGTTTCCAGAGAAATGGCGTTTAGTTCGGCCAATTCGAGATCCGACTCACTGCCACTCGTGGTTTCGATTAATTCCGGTGGTAATCTCTTTAAAAGGGGATTTTGGACGCTTAGGCGGGTTGGTCGTGCTATTTTCCATGATTAACACTGGCAAATTTTTCCGATAAATGGATCGAAGCTCTGTGAGTGAGCGTACGCAGGTTAAGCTTTTAAGGGAATTGTAGGGCGTTCGTAGCTGGACCTATGTTCAGAGATTTATGACGTTACTGGTCAACCGATTTAAGCTTCTACAGTTTCTAGGCTAATTTGATAATTTTCGACTTTTTAGTAAAATTGTGAGGCGCGATAAAATTTTGATAGCAAAGTTTATTAATTACTGTATTTTCGACCAATCGCGGGGAGGCGCGGTCGCGAGAATACGCGTCAACGGGAGTCGTAAATTCCCGTTACGATTGCAAGAATCGACACCACGAATAGATCGATTCCCTTATTTCGGTTAGGATAATAGGGCTGATTGATGTAGTATAACACTGTGATTAGCAGGGTTATAAACTTTATATACAATATGCATAAGACGTTATGTAAGATACAGCGTGATTGACGAATGCGAACCGAGGAAAAGAATTTGTCTGTTCTAGACAAATTTGTCTGTTCTTGTGTCTTGTCTTTTGAACTAAGAAAACGGATTCGTTGCTCACACTTTTCGTTAGTAGAGTGAGGGCAACGATCTGCGATGCCCACTGGTTATAGCCAACGTGAATAAATGACGATTAGAGGAGGAACCCTCCGATCGACGTGGCTCGGGGTTGACCTTGTTCATAGGAAAAATCGGCTTTTCGGTTAGACACTTATACATTTTTCCGTTAGGTGACTACCCGCTTTCTTCGTAATTTGTAAGAACGTATAATAAACCCAAGGACCGTTCTAAGTACCAGCTATATACCGAAAATATTTCTAGGGTGAGGAATTCCTTCAGGTCAAACATGTGAAGCGAAAACATATCGAAACAATGACGTTAAAATGTTAACGTGTTACGGTGGGTCCTTGGATTTATTGAGGGACGGGAAGGAGGGTGCGTAGACCGTCGGCGGTCAAGCAGCGAGGGATGGAGTGCAGATGTCTTGCGCGACATAACAATTACTAATATGTTATACACAGTGACGTTAATTACTTTCAGCAGCCTCTTCGTTACAGCTCATGTTCTCTTCAGTATACTCTACCTTTAGTGTTCTCACTGCTTTGATAAATATTTCCAATTTTTATCCTCAAACCAGGTGATATATCAATCAGAAATAAAGAACAGTCGTGAGACACTTTACGCTCGTAAAGCTATGGATTTCCATTAACACTTGTAGTTTAGTTATAATTATAGAGAATAATAATCGAGAATATTCATGACTTGTATTCTAAGAAGATTCTGTTCTTGCAGAATGCCTAATGAAAACGCGCCAGTGTGCGGGTGCGGAGTTGTGGTCGATCTGCCAAAATCACGAAGTGGCGCCCTGTCCTCGAGGAAGCTTACGATCAGAATATCGAAGTCGAAGGGTAGCAAGTCGGACGGGCGGGCTGCCAAGAAACAACAAGACGACGCTCGTGGGAAGAACAGAAGTTCTGAAACAGGAAGCTGCAGCTCGGTGACAGAACAAGCTAGACCAGTTACGAAAAGTAGCAAACACGAGAAGCGGTTGAATCACTCGAGGAGAACCCGAAGCGCAGACAGAGCGGAGTCGCACTATACTTATATAGGTCGGTGTCATACAGAATTTTAATTGTTCGATTTATGGAAGCCAATATCGACCTCAGATCTTACGTTTGAATAATTTTTTTGTATTAGGTTGTCCGAAAAGTGTCTTTCTTTTACAGACACGTCTTTTACAACGACGCATCTTTATGCAAACATGAACCCTAATCTGTCGAACGTTGTAATCTTTACCTTGATAGAACAAAATGGATCATACGTAATTCGATAAAATAATATAAAACGGAAAATGATGTGCATCCATTATTTCCTTATAGAACGAAAGAAACTTTTTGGACGACCTAATATTAATTGCCAAGTTTTAGAACTACTTACTTGAGTATAAATCGTAGAATATCTAACGTTTATCGTAATATCAATATCGACAACTGTTATATCTCGATAATTTATTCAACTTTCAGAGCATTGTACGTAAATTTTGATAGATAGCTCATAAGAATCGAGTGGTAGAATCTATAACAATTCCGAAATTTTAAAATTCGATATATGCATTTTTAAAAAACAGATTCTATACCTAATCGATTTTATTCGTTTCTAATTGCGAATTTCTCAGAAATTAAATCTTAAATTCGCGAAGATTAATTTAAAAAAAAAAAAATGTTTTCTACGCCAGAAAAGCCAGCAATTTAGGAGCAATACGATACTTGTTAAACCTGAAATTTCTTTCCAAGCTTATGTCGAACATTTTTCAGATTATTTGACGTTTCGTTGTAGATTCTGGCTCGAGCATACTCGGCGGCGGGATTCGGGAAAACGCTATAGCGGAGGCGCTGTATGCCACCATTCCAGACACGCCGAACGCGAGCGCCAACGAAACCGGAAATAGTCAATTAAATGCGCAAAGTAGATCGCAACCCGTTTACGCCATTCCTTCTATGGTATCGCCACCGCCCACCTATGACGTGGCGATCTCGAAAACGTGGCAGGTAAGTGATTATCATTAGCTTCCAATTAGAAATAGATTTTCAAACGGAGAACACGGTCAACGTAATTAGCCTTTCTAACGAAGTTCCTTATAATTAACACTTGCTTCTCTTTTATATAAACGCGTTAATTAAACGAAACTCCTCCTTTTTCTGTTATTCTCAGTTATTCGCACATATCGTCATTGAAATTCGTATAATTAATTTGTGTCATAAAATAGTAGAAATGATGGAATTTCCATACTCCTCCCGGATAGACTCTCAGTCAATATGACTCAATTTTCCCAAACTTTCTCGCATGGTTTGCAACTCTTCAACGCTTCCCATACGATTCTTTTAATTTTCTTGTATATCTTATATAACGGGCGCATAAGTAAAAGACTTCGTTGATAATCAAACGACAAACATAAAAATAATATTTGATTTATTTATTCGCATACTCATTTGGCAAAATTCGGATTTGCGAAATATAACTTCCACATATAACTTTCCAATGCTTTACGAAAAGCACATTTAGGTATTTTCCTCGTATAAAAATCTCTTTGATCAAAAGTTAGGCATTCGTTAACATTTCAGCGACAAATATTTCTATCTCCACAAACACGTGTTGTTCGGAGATGCCGTAAAAGAACAGAATGGGCACGGTTTGTTGCTAGTTACGTGTGTCACGAAATTGCCAAGCGAATGGATGTATCGACGGCACGCGACGGAATTAGAAGCCATTCACCGTTCTCAAACGTGACGATGAGGATTTAACTGTTGAGTAGTAATGACCTGTCCTAGTCAGACGCTAGATAGAATCGCTCTCTCTCTCTTGGACGACCGCAGTAACAGAGCACGCTCGTGGTCAGACTTGTTAGATAGCGGATCGTAATCGACCAGTGGATTCGTAGACCTTCTGTAAACGAATTGACGTTTCACTAATTACATGTTCAAGCTACTAATTAAGCACAAGGAAACTAGATAAAGGAAATTTCATTTTGGCATGGAACAAAACGAATTCTTTCTCGTTTAATCGACGATTAACCAAATTCAAGGAAACCAGGCCATCGTTTTTGATGGACCGAGTTCGGTGTACGAAATTAAAACGACCGCAGAACCGGTGCAATCCATAAAATCGATGCTCTGGCTATCTCGAAGCCGCCCTAATTCCTCGATGATTGCAGTAGAATATATAGATATATAGATATAGATATATTTTTCCAAATAATCTCGCGATTCGTTTGCCCTTCGTGACCATTCATCTACGTATAGGAAAAAAAGTTCGAAGATGGAGCGAGATTGCGAGGGTGAATTTACCATTTGAACGTTTTAGATTCGCGATAGAACGAGGCTGTTGAGAATGAGCTTGACGAATGAATTAAAAAAGCTCGAATTTTAATCTCGTGATAAGGTATACGTCAGTGTACGTGTAATCCGGTGACAGTAAAATTAATGCTTGAATATTCAAAACGCTCGATCCACTCTGCTAACTCGAGTCTTGTTTACTGAATATTCGATTATTCGAATAATCAACTCTCTGCAGCCCCCTTCTATCCAGATCCGAACGAGGCCAGACCTAACGTAGTTTCATGGACGAGGTAGTCGGTCGAAAAAGAGCAAAGAAATTCTTGTAACGATCGTGGATCGCTCACGGTTACGTTTTGTACAGTATCGGAAAGAGAAAAGAAAAAAAAAGAAAATGGATGGGCAGGGGTTGAAACAATGAGAACAAGAGGCAAATTCTTCGAGTTGCTCCTTAACTGAAGAACCATTCAGGTTGTGGCCAGCCATTTCGACCGCGTAGTTTCTCGGCGCCGGGCGACACATAAATTTTCGTGCCACGTCGCGGTTACCCTTTGCGAAAAACACTGCCACCCCCGATGGCGACCCACTTGAAATTCTCAGTAACGATGCCAGAACACCTCGAGTTCTGTCGAGTTTGTACCGCTCCATTCTTGCTACCGTTTTATCGACCGTCACGGCTCGCGTTCGATTTGATTCCTTCGATTACAGTTCGTTCCTCCTTTTCTGTTTCATAACTTGTGAATTAATCCGACATGGAAATTGGAACGAAAATTCTTACGAGCAGTTTACAATAAAGAATTTACATCGAAGTATTCCGAGTGCAGAAAGATTATTATAATAATCGTATGTGTGGCACGTGGAACCGGTCGACATTGTCTTCTAAAGATTTTATAATTTTAGCGCTACAAACTGTAATTAACTTGTAATTTGTCTTTGTTTAACTTTAATTGTGACTTTTGTCATTCGTCTACCGATTTGAAGAAGTAGAAAAGAAAGCAGCATACGTACAAAATTACAAAGTATCGTGTCATAGGAAGATGTTTCATGGAAATAACTTAAAGAGTTTATTCGAAGAAAAAAATTGACGGTGGAGTGGTTGAATAGATGCGAGTAGCATTTTTGCTTTTCAAGTAACTGCACTTTGTTCGATTCCCGATCATCGTAGGAAATCTTTCTTCGATTTTCTTTCTTCAAATAAATTCCAAGAGTTAATGTATTCTTCAAAATGACAAATTGACGTAGGAATTAATATTTACAAATAAGTTGTGAATTAATTCCCTACTTTTGGGTGTAGAAATCCGGATACAACTCGCTACGAGTTTCCTGCTAGCTCTTTGAAGTTCTTCTCTAAAGTTAACGAAGCAGAAACCAGAAGAGCATTTCTGTAAAGCGAGGAATGAAACAAAATAATAATTCTCCGTCGAACTTGCTGCAATAGTCCTTTTATAGAAACGCATCGCCCGCTTATTCTTCAAATTACAAAATTTATGTATTACCATTGTTGGTGGTTGTATTACATTTCAACTGTATTTTAATGCAATTCCATCATCTCGGCTTTAACTCTTTACGATAGAGATTTAGTCGATTACACACGAACAATACAAGTAATTAAATGCCAAACTCTCTGGATTGCGTCATTAACGAATATAATTCTTCTTCGACAATCAGCCCAAAATTACAACAAAACACGATAAATTTGCAGTGTGTTGAAGCTGCCGTGGCTCTGTTCGCGAAGCCAGTTATTTATAAGTTAAAAATTTAATTCCAATTACTGGATATATATTTAACAACAATAGCAATGGTAGTTTGTTATAAAATTCGAAATTCTCGAATTAAATATTCCACGTACAATGTGCTCGAAACTCCATGAAATTCTAATAATTGAAAAACTTCTAAAGTCCGAGGGTAATGCTTGAAGCCTAGAAAAACTCTATAAAGCTTGATAATTCTGATATTTTTATAATTCAACGTGAAGGTAAATCTAGAATTTTTAAATTAACAAGCTTGGCCAGTATCCAAGTAAAATATTTGAAAAATAATAATTTAAACGATATATCATTATCTTATCTGGGTAGATATCATTTTTTTACAACTCAGCATTTCTACTATACAAACCCTAAACGATAGAAAATATTTTTGAAGAATGTCCTTTTCGAAAAGACGAAAAACACGAAGGATGTCGGTAAAAGGAACATGTAAAAAGATCTTGGATTTTTCAGACCGGATTGCCACCCACCTACGAGGAATACCTGTGTCACAAATACGCCATGATATCGCGATCTCATACACCACCTCCTCCATGGTCAGATTCTACGACAGCGACGACGACACCTACGGCACCGAACGTTCAGACGCGTCGCGAACTGTTGGCCAGTCAGCCCGAACTCAGAGAATATTTGGCGCAGTTGTCGCTTTCTCAGAACAACGAGAGATCCACTGGCCATCACCACCACCATCAGGGAACCGTTCTGCGAGATAGCAGCTACCTCTCGAACCAGCAAGTCTCGAGGGAGCAAGTGAGGACGCAACAACGTCCACGAGCTATGCCTCCCAGGTGAGTTTTCAAAGACGCGCGAAAAGGGCATACATTTCACTGGTGAGGAAGGAAGTCACGAAATAATTCAGACGCTCGTACCGAACAGCAACGTGCCTTACAACTCCCTGGGGTATCGTAATGGGTGGATGCGGTACGAGTACAAATCGCTAGACGCAGTGCTTTTCTGATTTAACGCGAATCGAATCGTTCACGCGAGGAGATTTACGTTTAACACGTGATTTTGTAAGTTTCGTTGATACTTTCGTGTCTAAGGAGCAAATTGGCAGCAAATAAGAAGCAAATACTGTTGCTGCGAGCATATCTTTACAAAATGTGCCCATCTATAGTATCCTTTATATTTTACTACGATTTTGATAGAAAATAGAAGATCTTTGTACTCGAAATCAATTTGAAATTCCGATGGTTCTGCTTCTGAACATTCATATTCAATATTCATTCCCTTTTTCCTCCAAGAATCAACATCTCTTTTTAATTCGACACGATTCTCTGCGATATTCCATATTGTTTTATTCCATCAACTATTTCTTATTTATTATTATAAAATTGTTCGAGCGACACGCGATTCCCAAGAAGATTAATCTCACGCACGATTTCAGATCACAAAGCGAGAGCCGTGTGCAGCAGCAAAGAATCGCGACGATGTACGAGGATGGCGCGTTCTGCATGGAAACGACCGCGTTGCAATCAGCATTCGAGAACGGGATAGCCCTGTGCAGCTTGATGTAAGCCACAGCGAAGATCCGCGTAGCGATCCAGGACGGAACATAGCCAGAGAATTGCACCGATTCGAAAAATCGAGGCGTCTCTATTCGCGACCGTTAGAAGAGAAGAATTTCATCGTGGATGCAACGAAGCCCGTCAAGGTTCCGGCGACAAATCCCTCGATCGACTTTGGTATAATCGATCACACCCCTCGATCCCTTTTTCTTTTTTCCTCCTTTTAACTTGCTATTCCTTTCATCGTGTCCGGGTAGAATTAGAAACGTGAAAAGTTTCGAACTAGCACGACTACCGTGAAATGACCGATAATTAAGTGTAACTTTTTCGCTCGACTTTATCCAGAGGAGAAACAAAATCGATGGACGTCCACGAGCACGAAAGGGATTTCGAAAGTTGGGCGAGCGTTCGGAATTTTTTAAGGCTAGTTGGAAACTTCCCAGACGGCCGGAAGTCGCCGGAGATCCTCCAAGTTTTTCCAACCATGCTGGACTTAATCTGTTGGAGGAACGTGGGGAAACTTCCGAGAAACCGCCGGGATCTCGAGGAAACTGTCAACGTTATCCACGCAAAAAATCCCGAGAACGCTCGAAACTTTCGAGTTTGCTCTCCGCGACATCGTCTAGCGCTTCTCCGTCGAAATTCTGGATGTTCATAGAACTCCCGTTGGTGTCTTTGACGGGGAAGACTCTTCGCTAAGGATGGCTCGACTAGGTGATCGACAAGTGAGAAATTTTAGTAAATCGCTTTGTGTAAATGCAAATTTAGTCGACCGGCTTAATCGATAGCAACGAGTGCCAGGTAGAAAACCGTAGTCGAAATCTAAAAAAGTAGGTTTTACTCACCTACGTATCTAAATTTTTCTGTTTGTATACGAAAACTTTACCCATCACTCGATCCTTAATCGACTTTCGACTGAGCTAGCCTAAATTTTCACTTACACAAAGCGACTTCTTACTTGTCATTCGACTTACTCAGCCGACTCGTCTGTAGTCACCCTAAATGATGAGATTCTGTGTTCTTCGCAAAAATCTTTCTTCGAGCAAATAACCTAGTGTATGTAACAGGTTGGTTCATAAGTTGTGCTGTTCTATTTATTAGAAATTTGATATGAAGTACCGTCGCTGTTCATCGTCTTTTGCTATCCGAAAACTTTAAATTTTTCTGTACCTAAGCTACCACACCTATTTGATAAAAATAATATGTAGAAACTTTTGATAAAAATTTCCCCTCTGGAACCTGGAGAGCCATCTGTTATACTCTTTTGTCTCGCAGATTATATTCTCAGTTGCAATTTTTCTTTTTTTAATTCGATTACTTGATGTGATTTTTCTGTTGCTATTCCTAAATAATTGAATCGATACAATGTATACGGCAGTAGCAACGCATGTGTTAAAGAATGGATACTAATTAGGAAAATCGAAAGTAATTATCTAACAAAATATATAATTTAATAAGTAGAAAAGAATACTGCATTGACAATTGATAATAAACAGAGAGCAGAACTTATGAAGCGACCAAATCGATATACATCGTGTTACTTGATTCTATTCCAAAGGATGGTACGAATCGAAAATTCCAGAGCTCACAGTACTATCGCACGACAATTGCATTCGCTATTCACGGATCACAAGTACGACGGAACGTTTGTAGATAATTCAGCTACGAGCAAGCAATCGACGAATAATTTAGAATGAAGCTCTTACTCGCAGTACTTGACGTCTCATCTTCGGTAATCGATCGATCGTTCTGTGAACCGAAAACGAAATATTTCGCCATTGCCTTTGTCCTTTCTGGCTAGTCCAGGCCTTTTGTACGCCTAACGAAACGGGAGAAAAGGAAGAATACCTTTCGTTCCGTGTCTTCTTATAGCAATTAAAACCTGGGAATTCTTACACAATCGAACTATTATTATTAGTGAAATTTTACAAATTGCAAATTCCAAGTACTAAATTAATATCTAATTTGAACAATATAATTAATAATGCCATATTATTAACGCTGGAGCTACGAAAGTGATGAGAATGATCAGTTCATAATTTTTCAAATTTTAAGGATTTACAACCATTTGGGATATTAATATCTTTTTGTAAAATGTAAAAGTTCGTTTTCCTCTTCGCATTATAAATATGTATTCTTCCAGGTAGCTTTCATTTTTATTTCCTCGATGCAAGCTTCATACGTTTAACGTGAATATATCGTATAAATTCTCTCGTATAACGATAAAAAGTTCAATTGAATTAAACGAGCGAAGTTCCGCGAATAAATTTTACAAATTAGAACTCGTTCGAGAAGTGAAACTTTAAATTGTAAAAGAGAACCTATCTACAATTTGTAACTTATTAATTTACTAATAATATTAATTGCTAGATTACCATGTAAGAGAGCCTTGATCATACTGACTTTCATTTTTCTATAATTTTCATAAATACGTAGAACTCGTTACTAGAAACGAAAGCGTAGATTTTTAATTAGAAATTAAACGAAGGGAGATGCAACGACTTCGGAATGAATCGAGGAAGCACAATGTTCGCGTAGGCCTAATTTTACAGGCGTTATAGATCGTTTGTTCTTTGTTTTAATACGATGATCTCGCTAGAGAGTTCTATTTTTTCTACGGCTTTTACGCGTGCATGTTCTGATTCCTATCGCGATTACCAGTACGTACACCTAGATTTATACAAACGTTGCACGTAATTTGAACGGTACTAGTCATTCTGCTGTTGGATTATCTAATATTTGTATTACGAGTGCAACGTGACACCACGTCATCGATGAGCGAATAGAGTAATGCACGGCTGCATCCAATCGTTTATGTAAATGGGCTTATAATTTTGCATTAGGCATTTAGATGTCGCTGTATATGGATGCTATGGATTTTTTGTTGAACGAAAAGATTAATGTTGGATTCAGTGTGGGAATTATATCATTTATAGTCTCGATAATTTTACCCATTTTACGTTGAAGACCAACGAAAGCAGTATATTTTACAAAGTTTGCATTCAATGGACTCGAGCCTCGATTTCGAGGAAGTTGATTCAATCGTCGGTTGATTCAATGAATGAAACCTCGAAAAAGAATTTAACAGGCCCTCGATGATCGTTTCGAAATGAAATTCAAATTCGTGTTCACTGTCGATCCTGTTTTATCGATAATCGAATTATCCAAGCAAACACTGTGTTCATTACAAATACATTGATCGTCGCCACATTAAGTTCATTTTTCATGTTTCTTGGTAAACGTCCTTCCTTCCATTCGTCAAAATTATCGAGGAAACAACCACGTGGTTTGTTTCCAACGATCGGAAATGGGACGAGTATTATATTAGGTTGTGTAATAAGTTTGAACTGTTGTATATCTTTAAAAAATTGTCGAAAATATTTTATTTCTTAATTTAGACCATTACTTGTTTAATAAAATCTCTGTATATTGGAACTTAACACATATTTCACGTATTACGAGAATTAACGAAGTTGTGGTGATTTCAGTTATAAATAGTTTGTTTACTAAAGACACTTTCGTTCTGGTCTTACCATCAAATTATACAAATTAAGCAATATATATCTCTATTGTTTCTCGGCTTTATCGTACGTCCATTCATTATCGTTCACATAAGCAATATAGTTAGAAATATTTCTGAAAACTATAGATGTCTATGGAAATATCAAGAAATTTCATTACAAGTTTGTTTCACTCTCTGAATAGTATAGCAAATATTTGACCTCAGATATTTTATATATTTTTATATATACAAATTGTATCAAATTATATTCTGCATATTTTTATACATTTCAGTTCTCAGCAAATGTATAAACATCCACAGTCCACTTATTACACAATCTGGTAGATTTTCATTCAAAGTTTTCGTTCTTTTCCTCAATGGAACGTTCAATATCCGCGAATTATCCTAGTTCGTTACAGTTATCGTATCGATTTAAAAGCACTATGGGTGTTTAACGAGCGAAAGAAAGCAAAGGACATTAAAAATTTCTATAGGAAATAGAAAAACGTGTCGATCTTTACTGTCATGTTGTATATATTCGTATATCTAATCGTAAAACGTAAGGAGTTAATATATTATTATCAAACATAGTGTCCTTGAATTTCGTTTGGGAACGCAATTCCGTTGTAAGCTAAATACCTGAACGATACGAACTTATCGGAAACATTTCGTTTCACATGATTCTGTAACAATACTCAAGTGTTTCGTCACAGCAAATACACTGTAAGGTTCAGAAGTATGCGTTGACGAAATTTTAACGAATGTTCACGGAACGACGCCGCAGAACATCAATTATCCAGACATTGTATTGCCAAACGAAAATTTATTCGTAATTAATACATATGTTACGCGTATTAATAACTCTGTCACTGCACGTTCATTGCTTGTTATTCGAAAAAGAGGCTCTATATACAATCATATCTTGACACGCACTTCGACGTATTCGATGCTTCTTGAATTTCCTGTTGACCTATCTTACCTATACACACACTTATACATAATCTCACATATTCTGACTTTTCCGGATAGCTATCGACAATATCCAGATAAATGGCGTTCCTCTGCGCTCGTAAGATCCATCGATCAAATGTATTGAAAATACATAATATCAGAGTATCGATTAAACGATTCAGTTAAAGACTCGAAACATGGAATTTTTCTACGCGAATCGCTTCCACCCCACCCCCCACCCGCGATCTCTATATCAGCAAAGAAAAGAGGTAACTTAATTGGACGAGAAATGAAAAATCGTCGTACTGCTCTGGGCGCGACTAATCGTCTTCGTTAGCCGTAATCGCAATTCCCGTGGATAATTACAATAATTAATCGTGTAAAGTTATCGAGCCACTCGACGTACCACATTAGACCATAGGAAGACTCCTGTAATTAAGTAAAGTACGGCGCTCTAGGCGCTCGAACCTACGAACCTAGACTGTCCTAACGACATACAAAGCATAAAGTAGCGTGTAAATTAAAGTCGGTGTGTTGTAAAAAGAAAAAAGAAAAAAAAACGAGAGAAGAGACGCGCCGATGTTGCAGCGTATTAACGTTGTTTCACGTCGGCACGTTTATCGTATTTAGAACAACGTTCCGACATATTCGATGTAATTTAGAAGAGCGAATAGTCTTGTCTGTTGATTTGTAGAGTTTAGGAGTTCCCATTGCCGCAGAGTGCGTGCATTCTGTTATCCTTAACGAAGCGTTCCGCCTTGGAAATCTAAGAATAATTGTAAATATTTGACGAAGGTCGTGCATCCATTGGGACGCTCTTTTTAGATTTAGAAAAGTTGTTTTTTACGTCGTCTCTTTGGAATAATAACTCGCCATATTTTCATTTGGAGGTTTACTATGTATATAGGTAACTATCAGTATCTTCTTGCACAATTGGACTAATATTATAATAATCGACTGTGGATTTTTATGCATTCGTGGGAAAAGAAGATGCAAAAATGTTACGAGAGGATTATAAAGCAGACGTTATTAAGAATTTAACGATGGCTTTCCGCGGATCGTAAGTAGGTCTAGTGGGATGAGGTGGATGTACGATAGTCGTTAAGAACATGTAAAACGTGACTCGTTAGTGTATTATTGCCATACTCTCGTGAGCATCTAATACACTCGAGTAACGAAGCGATTCGACGATTCGGAATCCGTATTTTACGTTGAAAAAAAGCGAATGATCAAAAGGTGCTTGAAATTTAGCGTCATAGACGGTGATTCGAGTTTGAGAATGTCTCCGATCACGTTTCTTTTAGTGACAGGTCATTTCTGTCTTGTTATAATGAAATAATCACTCATCACTTGATGTAACATTTTCAATAGCTGTTTTTATTACTAAACAATTTTATCGTTGATAAACAAAAAGAAAAGAAAGAATTATGCGATAAGGAATTAAAGTAATGTCTGTCAATCACCATTTGCTACGAATACCTGTCAATCCCTTTTCTACTCGAACGACGAATTGCTTCCAAACAATATTCAACAGCTTCTTCGTCAATCGTTATATCATCTCGTTAGAAAATCAATATTTCAGTTGATAAATAATTCCCGATACGTATAGTCGGTGTTACAACACGTTACGGGCGCACGGTGAACTCTGACTTTTCGCACGGATCGATGTGGATACCGCTACGAATAATCCACGAATCTCTGAGTGATCCACAGTGTTTACCCGATCGATCACTGTAATCTCGAGCAACGCAGCATACGCAAATGAAACGTCATCGGCACTCGAGGGATTAATAACTCATTCCCTTAATATGAAATCCCGAAAATCGCAAATAATTTCGCTGTAAAATTAATACGGCGAAAGGATAACGAAACCAGCGTGTCGTCAATTCTCCGCCGTGTTGACGGACATAGAAATAAACGTTCAACGCATAGAGTTCAATGCATAGAGTCGATGAATGGCGTTCGGTTTACTAGAAAATCGAACGAATTCGTGTTCGAACGAACTCGAGACGGTGTTTAGCGTTACAAAGAATGAAAAAGCGGAGAAAAAAAAAAAAAATAATGCAGTCGCGTAGATTTAGTACTTCGTGGTGCTTCTCCTGTTCAAACGATCTAACGTTAGCTAACATTAACCTCGTCGAGTTTCAAGCGTGTGATTCTCCTATGCGCTGTCGAGCATTCTTCGACCATGAAAACAGTTTAATCTCCTTTCGAGTTGCTTCCACGAGGCTTGAGAGCACAAACTGTGCAAGAATCTTGACTTCCAAGACTAAACAGAAATGCGGAACTGACGAAGCACTCGTTACGAGGTGAATGAGAAGAATTGCTTTCGGTGGTATATAATTAATATATAATTAATCCTGCTACGTTCTTTCCATCACTCTCGAGTGAATCGTGTTTCTTCATGTTTAAAAGCCTCCTTTATTCTTCCCATAAATAGTTATATAATAATATTATATATAATATATACATAATAATTATATATATATTATTATTATTTATGTATTTATATATATTATTATTTATTATTATTATTACATGTATTATATATAAAATAATCTTTCAGATTAATTGATTAAATCACTTGCATTATTTCTATTATAAAAATTATTGTAACCGAGTTTTATAAAAATTAATCTGGTACAACTACTTTGTTTGATGATATATGTATACATTTGTCTCTTAAGATCTTTACAATTGAAACGTGAGATTGTAAAGTAAAAATTGAAAGATCGTAGCAGGGCTAAAATTATTCTTCGCGTTTATAATAACGACAGCGACAGGAAAATCGTCTCTTCAGATGATACATGTACGTCTAAGCGCACACAGTTTATCGTTCACGCGATAAAGAGATAATAAATGTAAAAGAAGGTGTAACAATGATGCGTCGAAGGGGATTTATTTCTCGGAGCATCTTGACTTCCAGCGTAATTAACCGCAGGGGGAATGGAACCCAGGACTGCCAAAGAGCGCGAAACTTCTAAAATGCATAGGTTCTCCCGCACGAGATTAATTCGTGTCAATTTGCGTGTTTCAACCATCGTTTAAACGATAAAGCTCGCATTGTATCGTGTGTATGGAATCGTTTCGTCGAGCGTACGAAATTGAATATTTTTCGGTGTTTGAATTGTGAAACTCTTCGCTTGTCGGCATTTATAAACACCTTATTAAGTAATCGTTTATCTTTAATTATCTTGTTTATTCGTCTCGAACGTGAATCTTGCGTGAAAAGAGTTGCGAAATGAAAAGTTCCCTTCTTCCTCGATTGCACTGTTTACAATTCTCCTAAAATAGCGCGGAAATCTTATCGTCCGAACATTGTCTTGTGAATAAAGCATGCACAATGCAAGAAACCAGACGATTCTGATTATTGGATTGACGTGCGTGACGTATCGTTTCTGCGAAATCTGAATTTGACTGAACGAAATTTCCTAATTTAACCCGAAACCGCAAGCGAAGGCGAAATGAGAGAAATCGTTCAACGAGAATATGAGCGAAAGTGAAAAATGGCCAAGTGTTTCCATACAGAGTACGAGATAAGAGACGTAGCGTTGTAAACTAAATAAGAAAAAGACAAAAAGAAAAAAAAAGAGAGCAGAATCTACGATGGTATTTAGTAGACGCATTATTCCGATATAGAAATATTTTTCTCATCATTGTGTATATCTCCTAATAATTTCCGTGAATGTTGATCTATCTCCTGCCCTTGTGCACAATGGCACACGATAGATACTCGGAGGAGGAAATAGTGGCGGAGGGAAAAGCAACGTTCGCAAGTAACGAAAAACTTAATTACAACGTTCTATCGGTACCGCGTTCGAACGAAAAACTAAACAAAGCTGAACCGCTATGTCATATTGTATGTTGTGTATATT